>NW_024070205.1:14507458-14750043 GCF_014754425.2 Oryx dammah
CATATCTTTAGAGAGAAGACATTGTACCAGATGCTCTCTAGTCCTTTGCAGTTCTAAATGTCTTTGCTTCTAAATCCATTTCTAACTTCCATATTGTAACTTAATCACACTCATCTCTAAGTCAACTGACTTTATCATATGGAAATTTCTATTAAAACAAAGGCCAGTACTGACTATATCTCAAAATGCATTAATATAATTCCATTGATTGAGAGAGAAAAAAATTAATATTTCTGGAATTTAGATAATTACTTTCAAGGATAATCAATAAGGAAATTATACTATATATATTCATAAACAAAAGAAGATTAATATGATATAAATGGCTCAGAACCAGGTTTCTCAAGAGAAAAAACAGGTATATAACCAAGTACTGAAAATATAAATCAATACATAAACCACAAAGATGAATAGACAATATAGAAAACAGGTATACATTGCCGGGAGAAATATCAATAACCTCAGATATGCAGCTGAAACCACCCTTATGGCAGAAAGTGAAGAGGAACTAAAAAGCCTCTTGATTAAAGTGAAAGAGGAGAGTGAAAAAGTTGGCTTAAGCTCAACATTCAGAAAACGAAGATCATGGCATTCGGTCCCATCACTTCATGGGAAATAGATGGGGAAACAGTGGAAACAGTGTCAGACTTTATTTTGGGGGGCTCCAAAATCACTGCAGATGGTGATTGAAGCCATGAAGTTAAAAGACACTTCCTCCTTGGAAGGAAAGCTATGATCAACCTAGATAGCATATTCAAAAGCAGAGACATTACTTTTCCAACAAAGGTCCGTCTAGTCAAGGCTATGATTTTTCCTGTGGTCATGTATGGATGTGAGAGTTGGACTGTGAAGAAAGCTGAGCGCCAAAGAATTGATGCTTTTGAACTGTGGTGTTGGAGAAGACTCTTGAGAGTCCCTTGGACTGCAAGGAGATCCAACCAGTCCATTCTGAAGGAGATCAGCCCTGGGATTTCTTTGGAAGGAATGATGCTGAAGCTGAAACTCCAGTACTTTGGCCACCTCATGCGAAGAGTTGACTCATTGGAAAAGACTCTGATGCTGGGAGGGATTGGGAGCAGGAGGAGAAGGGGATGACAGAGGATGAGATGGCTGGATGGCATCACCGACTCGATGGACATGAGTCTGAGTGAACTCCAGGAGTTGGTGATTGACAGGGAGGCCTGGCGAGCTGCGATTCATGGGGTCACAAAGAGTCGGACACGACTGAGCAATTGAACTGAACTGAACTGAATGGTCCTTTATTATTATATCTTTTGATTTGGGGTTCACTCATGTAATTTATCCAGTTACCTTGCTCTCTTTCCAATCATGTTCCTTGGCCTTAACCATGAGAACGCACTTAGGTTAGCCTGATGAGTAGATAAGAAACACACAGGGGAAAACCAAGCCTTTCCAGCTGGGACCCACAATATGCCTGAGTTAAGGAGCTGTAACTCTGAGTTTAAGAATACAAAAATATCCAGTTCCCGAAAAGGTAAAAGTCACCATTTCTGCATCCAGTCAAAACTTACCAAGTATATTAGTTTGCTAGGGTTTGGGTAATAAAGTAACACCAACTGGTTGGCTTAAGTAACAGAAATTTATTGTCTCACAATTCTGAGGCTAGAAATCTGAGATTAAGGTATTGGCGGAGTTGGTTCCTTCTCAGGAATGAAAGGATGTTTCAGGTCTTCTTTCTTGATTTGTAGATGGCCACTTTCTCCCTGTGTTTCTTCACTTGACTAATTATGTATGTGTCTCTAAATTTCCCCTTTTTGGAAGAACACCAGTCATACTGGGTTCAGTTAGGGCCACCCTAATGACTTCTTTCTAACTTGACCAACTCTGTTTTAACCCTATCTCCAAATAAAACCACATTCTGAGGTACTGGTGATTAGAACTTCAACAAATAAGCCAGGGTGGGAGGGGAGAGGGTGTACACAATTCAATCTACAACACCAAGCATTCAAATAAACAATAAAATATACACCATATACTGGGAAAAGTCAATCAGTTGAAATGAAACAATAGGGACAATAGAATTAGTGTTTGATAAAGCCATTGGAGGAATTACTAGAAAACTGTATTCTGCTTGTTCAAGAAGTTAGAAGAAAGTGGTATGATCATTATATAGACTTGGAAGATATAAAAGGACTCAACTGAAACTTCTAGAGATGTAAAAATATAATGCACGAGATGAAAAATTCACTGGAAGGAATTAATAGCAGGTTAAACAAAGCAGAAGTAATAATTACTGAACTTGAAAACACCGCAACAGAAATTATCAAAAGTGGAACTCAGAGGAAAAAAGACTGGGGAAAAATGAGCAGAGTATCAGTGATCTGTGGGACAGCTTCAAGCAGCCTAATATCTGGGCAAATAAGCTGCCAAAGGAGAGGTGAAAGAGAAAAAAATTACTTAAAGAAATATTTTTTCCAAAATTTCCAAATGTGATGAAAATGAAGACTAAAGAGCCAAGAAACTTAAAAACTCCAAAAACAAGAAATATGAATAAAACTATACCGAGTCACATCATTACCAAATCTCTTGAAACTGCTGATAAAGAGAAATCTTAAAAAGAAACCAGTGAAAAGACATTAAGTACAGAGAGCCAAAGAAAAAAATGGCAGCAGACTTCTTGTTGTAAACAACAAAACCAAGAGACAATGGGACAACATCTCTAAAGCACTGAAAGACAAAAATCTGTCAACCTAGAATTCTATGCTCAGTAAAAATAACTTTAAAAAATGAAGGTGAAATAAAGATTTATTGAGACATACAAAGCTGAAAGAATTTATCAACAGCAAACCTTCCCTACAAGAAATGTTAAAGGGAGTCCTTTGGGCAGAGGAAAACAACAGCAAATGGAAATCTAGATCTATCCAAGGAAGGAAAATATCAAATCTGTAACTATGCAGGCTCTAGATAGAAACATCTCGGTCATTTCCTCCCTCCCATCACCACTCAGTCCGTGTTTCACTTAGAAACACAACTGAATGAGGCTTCACTACTTGTGTATACTTTATATATAGATCCTACAAGGTAAACTGTATTTATTCAATAGTCATTCAACAAATATTCATTGAGGCTGTACTATATTTCAGACACTGGGGATAAGCTCACTACAACAGACAAGCCACCTTAATGAGCTCATTGAGCTCATCCAGCATTTGACCTTCTAATTCACAGACATAAGAACATAGTATCAAAGTCACACTGCAATTTGCTAATTTTGTTTTATTTATTTATTTTTTATTATTATTTTTTACAATATTGTATTGGTTTTGATTCCCTTCAGACTGCAAAATCTTCAGTTTGGTTGTTTCGTTTGTCTTTATAATTCAGTAATCCAATACAACAATCCAATTATTAATACGTGGCCCATATATACTGTCAGTACTGTTAGTGACATAGGCCTAGAACATAATGTAATATAAACAAAGTAATTCTGTTATTTTTCATTTTGTGAAATTTTTATCATGCTGCTGAAATTGGAGTAGGAAGAAAGGTGAAAAGGAACAAAGAAGCCATTCAGGACTAGAACAAGATTCTGTTTCTTTTATAATCTATACATTTTATAAAATGATGTTCAGATGCTCACTACAAACATACACAGTAATGCAATTGAAATGAAAACGCACAATTATCTGAAAGCCAAGAGTACCTGGAAGAAGAAAATATGCTAGCCTTAAGTGCTAATTTAGTTACTAAAATTATGAATAAACCTGGCTTGGAACTTCCTGGCAGCCACAGCATAAGGAAAACACAACTGGTAAGAAATTGTGGTTGGTCTTATGGAGAAAATATTATTAACATGCAAATACTCACTGCCTTCTACTTTCTTTTCCCTTGATGTATTGAAATATTACTTCTCCAAGCCAAGCTTTTGATAGATGCTAGAGTTGTTAAGGGATGTGGAGAAAACAAGAATATACACCATGAGGAAACTTAGGTCTTCTATATCACTATCTGAAGGGAAAATCATGTATTTCGGTACTTTGCTATTATGAAAGATGTTTTTGCCCAGGAAGTAGGTTACTACTTGGAGAGCATATGTAAATCGTATCCATCATTTTACACTGGTTAAGTGCCTCACTTATTTTTGCCAATGAGCAGTCAAGCAAGTACTTGTCTATAAGATTCTGAATATTGAATCACTGGGAGCCAAAATGGGGAAATACTGAAATCATCATCTTCAAATCATCAATGGCTAATTTTATGTTAGGTTTTCACTTGAGAAGAAAGGAAAAAAGTATATTCTAATCCACTTCCTAGGAGCAGCCATAATCAGCAGCTACCTGCAATGATAAAACTCAATAAATTAAGCTTCATTTAAAAATCTGTTCAATGCAACAATAAAAAAGGCATGAATGGATTTTCACTTTTCAAACTTCTGGAAAACGGTTATGACTCATTCAGTTCAGTTCAGTTCAGTTACTCAGGCGTGTCTGACTCTTTGCAACCCCATGAATCGCAGCACACCAGGCCTCCCTGTCCATCACCAACTCCTGGAGTTCACTCAAACTCATGTCCATCGAGTTGGTGATGCCATCCAGCCATTGCATCCTCTGTCGTCCCCTTCTCCTCCTGCCCTCAATCCTGCCCAGCATCAGAGTCTTTTCCAATGAGTCAACTTTTTGCATGAAGTGGCTAAAGTATTGGAGTCTCAGCTTTAGCATCATTCCTTCCAATGAACACCCAGGACTGCTCTTCTTCAGAATGGACTGGTTGGATCTCCTTGCAGTCCAAGGGACTCTCAAGAGTCTTCTCCAACACCACAGTTCAAAAGCATCAATTCTTCAGCACTCAGCTTTCTTCACAATCCAACTCTCACATCCATACATGACCACGGGAAAAACCATAGCCTTGACTAGACGGAACTTAGTCGGCAAAGTAATGTCTCTGCTTTTGAATATGCTATCTAAGTTGGTCATAATTTTCCTTCCAAGGAGTAAGCATCTTTTAACTTCATGGCTGCAATCACCATTTGCAGTGATTTTGGAGCCCAGAAAAATAAAGTCAACCACTGTTTCCACTGTTTCCCCATCTATTTCCCATGAAGTGATGGGACAAGATGCCATGATCTTCGTTTTCTGAATGTTGAGCTTTAAGCCAACTTTTTCGCTCTCCTCTTTCACTTTCATCAAGAGGCTTTAGTTCCTCTTCACTTTCTGCCATAAGGGTGGTGTCATCTGCATATCTGAGATTATTGCTATTTCTCCCACAATCTTGATTCCAGCTGGTGCTTCTTCCAGCCCAGTGTTTCTCATGATGTACTCTGCATATAAGTTAAATAAGCAGGGTGACAATATACAGCCTTGACGTACTCCTTTTCCTATTTGGAACCAGTCTGTTGTTCCATGTCCAGTTCTAACTGCTGCTTCCTGACCTGCATATAGGTTTCTTAAGAGGCAAGGTCAGGTGGTCTGGTATTCCCATCTCTTTCAGAATTTTCCACAGTTTATTGTGATCCACACAGTCAAAGGCTTTGTCATAGTCAATAAAGCAGAAATAGATGTTTTTCTGGAACTCTCTTGCTTTTTCCATGATCCAGCAGATGTTGGCAATTTGATCTCTGGTTCCTCTGCCTTTTCTAAAACCAGCTTGAACAACAGGAAGTTCATGGTTCACGTATTGCTGAGGCCTGGCTTGGCGAATTTTGAGCATTACTTTACTAGTGTGTGAGATGAGTGCAACTGTGCGGTAGTTTAAGCATTCTTTGGCATTGCCTTTCTTTGGGATTCAAATGAAAATTGAGCTTTTCCAGTCCTGTGGCCACTGCTGAGTTTTCCAAATGTGCTGGCATATTGAGTGCAGCACTTTCACAGCATCATCTTTCAATTTTTATAAATTATGTGACTAGATAAAAACAATGGAAGAATTATTATTTTGAAAGAGAATGTTTGTAGCCTACTGTTTCTTTTATTGTCTTAATATATAGAAGGAGATATTATTACAGAAATATCAATCTATCTCTTTTCGCCTTTTTATGTTATTGTCAAATTCCACCGAATGCAAGATGGCACTAAACAAAATGCTTTATTATTTTCCTCTGTTTCATTCCATTTCATTAAGAACTCTAATCCATTGCTAGAATTTCATTTAGTTCTTTCTGAGTTCTCTTTCTGGCGCCTTTGACAAGTAAATAAATAAGTTACTAGGGAAAGTCCTCACCAGTCATTCATTCCTTAAACTAATATTTACTGGCTCTCCTATGGACCAAATAGGATTCTGGACAGTGCACAAAATAGAGTAAAATCCCTGCCTTCACAGAGTTTAAATCCTAGTGCAGGAAGAAGGACAATCAAACATATAAGTAGAGACTAAGTCCTCAGTGATAAGACTGATGAAGAAAAACAAATCAGGGCTAGGGAATGGGAAGTGCTGCTGTGGAGGGCTGGCAGGTTTTTTTGTGTGTGTGTTTTTTTTCACTTGCTATTATTCTTTTTAAAATTTTTAGTAATTTATTTAATATCTATTTTTGGCCACACTGGGTCTTTGTTGCTGCCCATGGGCTTTTTCTCTAGTTTAGGCAAGAGGGGGCTACTCTTTGTTGCAGGGCTTCTCATTGTAGCGGCATCTCTTGTTGGGGAGCACAGGCTCTAGGGGGCCTGTGGGCTTCAGTAGCTGTGGTCCATGGGCTTAGTTTCCCCGCACCATGTGGGATCTTCCCTGACCAGGGATTGAATCTGTGTCCCCTATATTGGCAGGGAGATTCTTAACCACTGGACTACCAGGGAAGTCCAGCTGGCTGCTTTAAAGTGAGAGAAGAGACTCTCAGAAAGAGTGACATTTGAGCAAAAGTTCAAAGGTACATGCAGGAAGCAGTCAGGTAAATAAATACCTATAGAAAGACCATTCCAGACACAAGGAACAGGCTTGACAGGATTATGAAATAGTAAAGAGGCCGCCACCACCAGAGTAGAGGGGGTGAGTAGGACAAATCAAGCCAGTGGCAGAAGGGACAGAAGGTCAGGGTGGATCATTGTTAGAACTTTGGTTTTTACTCTGAGTCATAGGGGGTTTGAAATAAGGAAAACCATCAAATGACACACATATTTTATATTATCGCACTGCTGTTGTACTGAGCACAGACTACAGAGGATTAAAACAAGGCAGGATTTATAGGAGGCTTCCCAGGTAGTGTACGTGGTAAAGAACCCGTCTGCCAATGCAGGAGACATAAGAGACACGGGTTCGACCCCTGAGTTGGGAAGATCCCCTGGAGGAATACCCACTCCAATATCCTTGCCTGGAAAATCCCATGGACAGAGGAGCCTGGTGGGCTACTATCCATGGGGTTGCAAAGAGTCAGACACGAATGAAGCGACTTAGCATGCACACAGGCTTTATATGAGTCTATTGAAGTGGTCCAGGCAAGAGAGGATGGAGGTTCAGGCCAGGGGTTTGCAGTATGCACAGAGAAAGACTCCTTGCAAATGGTTGCCCACCCAGCAGTTCTTGCAGATGGGTGCCAGGGACTGACAATCATATTTTCTCAGAAAAGCCTTTTTTAAATTAAAAAAAAATTATCTTTAATATCAGGAAGTTTTGAAAGCCAAGTCAACATTTACATGGGAGTGACTAGTAGGAAAAGGCTGTTGCTAGTGGAACTGGAAACACAGTACCTCTATTTCTAAAGACTGATGTTTACTCTTTAAAGCTCTTGTTTAAACAACAAATAGGAAAGCTCATTTGTTGTTACCCTTGCTATGGAAAATGCTTTCTTAATATAACCAGCTTACTTTCTTGCCTTAGTAAATGCTGCTTAATAAACAAACTTTTAACTCAGCTTCTGATGATTGAAGATTTGCTTTACCTCAGTATCCTAATTTTTGCCAATAATTCATACTTAGATATAGATGTACATGACACACAAGATTGGCCTGAATTTATACTGAATCCTAGGATAACACTCTAGAAATTTGATTATTTGTTTTTTAAATGCCTTGTGTTTGTTTTTTGTTATCATACATTTTTCTCCTAAGAGAAGACTGTAAATGAACTCTGGTTAATGAATTATGGCTAATCAAGATGTGGGGTTTTCTTTCCCCTCTGATTCCAGCCTTTGAGGGTTACAGAGCACATCATTTTCTGACTCTGCAGTTGATTATGAACACACCAAATAATTACAGAAATTCATCATCTTGTTTCTGAAATAAACATATTACTAACCTCAACCATGTTATTCAAAATATAGATCAAAACCACTCTTTCCATGATAAGTCTGTACTTTAATAACCTTTTCTGCCATTCCCTCTCCAGCAACATTTTTTTCTGGACTGACAGGTCTGTTAAACCAGATTTTCAAGCCATGGGTTATTTACATCCTCTGGTACATTTCAGCAAAATTAATTTGAATTGTCCTTTTTCACTAGCTTCTCAATAAATCTTGCTGGCAGTTTAAACAGAAATAGCATCAAGTCAGTCTAGCTTGTGGCAAAAATCACCACTGTTAAGTGTTCTGCCCAGAGCTTTCGTGGTTAAAGGGAAAAAAAAGGAAAAATGAGGGGAGAGCTTTTCAATCTGAATACAACAGAAAACATGTGAAAGTTCACAGTATACGGAAAAGAACAAAATCCTGAAGGAATGTCACACACACACACTCTAGCTTCCTAGGGCTGCCATAGCAAAGCACCAGAGACTGGGTGACTTACCACAAATTTATTTCTGACTGCTCTGGAGGCTAGGGGCCTGAGATCAGATGACAATTTGGCCTTAAGTCTAACCACCATATAAACAGTGGCAAACAAGATAAGAACACTAAGCAACCATCAGCTTGGGTTGGATGACAAACCCTCTAAAAAGAAGAGGAACTTCTGTAAGTAAAAGAATGTAAAATTATAGACAATAATTTGTAGAATCCCTCTCAAGGCCTTGGAAGAGTCCCATGCAAGTGAGAGGCTGGAAGCTTAAGGTTCAGTCAGTTCAGTTCACTCAGTCGTGTCTGACTCTTTGCAACCCCATGAATCGCAGCACGCCAGGCCTCCCTGTCCATCACCAACTCCTGGTGTTCACTCAAACTCATGTCCATCGAGTCAGTGATGCCATCCAGCCATCTCATCCTCTGTCGTCCCCTTCTCCTCCTGCCCCCAATCCCTCCCAGCATCAGAGTCTTTTCCAATGAGTCAACTTTTTGCATGAGGTGGCCAAAGTACTGGAGTTTCAGCTTTAGTGTCATTCCTTCCAAAGAAATCCAGGGCTGATCTCCTTTAGAATGGACTGGTTGGATCTCCTTGCAGTCCAAGGGACTCTCAAGAGTCTTCTCCAATACCACAGTTCAAAAGCATCAGTTCTTCAGCACTCAGCTTTCCTCACAGTCCAACTCTCACATCCATACATGACCACTGGAAAAACCATAGCCTTGACTAGATGGACCTTTGTTGGCAAAGTAATGTCTCTGCTTTTGAATATACTATCTAGGTTGGTCATAAATTTCCGTCCAAGGAGTAGGTGTCTTAATTTCATGGCTGCTATCACCATCTGCAGTGATTCTGGAGCCCCCCAAAATAAAGTCTGACACTGTTTCTACTGTTTCCCCGTCTATTTCCCATGAAATGATGGGACAAGATGCCATGATTTTAGTTTTCTGAATGTTGAGCTTTAAGCCAACTTTTTCACTCTCCTCTTTCACTTTCATCAAAAGGCTCTTTAGTTCCTCTTCACTTTCTGCCATAAGGGTGGTGTCATCTGCATATCTGAGGTTATTTATATTTCTCCCAGCAATCTTGATTCCAGCTTGTGCTTCTTCCAGCCCAGTGTTTCTCATTAAGCTTAAGCTTAATTAGTTTCAAATGGTATATCTCTCTACGTTACAAGGAAGCAGCTGCCTCAAAATCAAAACCCTTCTGTACTAAAAATTCATTCCCTCACTTCCCTCCCCATCCATCACTCAGGTATTTCCCTCCTTCAGCTCTGGTATGTCTGTGTTTTGTTCTAAATGGGCTTTCCTGCTACTGCCTTTCTTTGACCTCCAGTCCCCTTTGGTTCATGGATGGCAACAGGATGAGTAAGTGAGGGGATGCAAAGCTACGACTGAGCTCAGGAAATACCCAGGTCACAGACAGTACTGTCATCTCATTTAGAAAGGAGCATGTTTTTGGTTACTCTCATTCTGACATTAAACAGAGATTACATTTTGAGTAAATTAGAGAGCAACCTCTAGTATTTAACAGATGAGGGCAAGCCACTCCTCTCTCATACCATTGAGAAGAGGATATGAAGATTTCTGGAAATGAGGTGTGCAATTTATATAAAGAAACCAGGGCCTTCTCAGGAAAAGCAACTAAGATTACTATGTATTTACCCAGAGACTTTAAAGCTATAAAAGCTAATGAGATGGGGACTTCCCTGGTGGGTCCAGTGGCTAAGACTCCATAGTCTCAAGACAGGGGGCCCGGGTTCAAACCCTGGTCAGAAAACTAGATCCCGCATGCCACAACTTGAAGATTCCTCATGCCACAGCAAAGATCAAAGGGGCCACAACTAAGACCCAATGCAGCCATATAAGTAAATATTTTTTTAAAACACGCTAATGGAATGAACTGCATTGGCCTGCATTGGCTTTGTCCAAGGCTGAATGCCAAAAAAGGCAAAGAGACCCTTGAGGGAATGAAACACAATAACAATTGACTGAGACTGAATCAGATGACTGGTCCCGGCACTAAGACAATCAGAGGGGGATACTGGTTCTGGATCTACAAGGTGAATGACACCACCTAGACTCCACAGAGACAATACTGCTACTATGAACAGTAGGCAGGGTGAGAGACCAGTGTAACTACAGAGCTGTAAGTTTGGGGACACCCACATTCTTTACTGCAGAGTGTTCAGAGCTGAACATAAAACTGATGATAGAGAAACCTCTTTTACACACTATCCATCCCCCTTTCCCCGGCCCCCTCCTCACACACATCACTCAGTTTCCACAGCATTTCCTGGGACCACCACGAGCCCTTGACTCCAGTTCTTCCCCAGGGGCAGTGGTGGTGGCTTTGGTGGCAGGGGCATGTCTGGGATTCTGCTGCATTCCCAGTATCTCAAAACTCTTTAGAAGTCCTACAGTAAGGCAGCTTTTAAGCACAGTGGAAACAGTACAGATTTGGCAGACTTCGGTTTGAATTCTAGCTCCAGCATATACCAGTCATATGCAAGTTGACATATCTCTTTATACCTCAATTCTTTCCTCTGTATACTGAAGTTATTATAAACAAAAGTTGAGTGGATTTGTCTAGAATACATAGCACAGTATATAGCTGGCGTGTCCTCAGTAAATATTAGTTCTGTGCCTTTGTGCCCCCAAAGATTTCCCTGGCAATGTTGGACCAATGGGAAGTTTTAATTTGGAGTATGGAATTAAATGGTGCTCAAAACAAGCCTTCTTATTATCACCATCACCTGGACATCACTGTTGTAATCCCGCAGACCAACACAAGAATATAGAGAATAAAAAGACTGATCACAAATCGGCCTTAAGTTTGACCACTATATAAACAGTGAGGAACAAGATAAGAATGCTATGTATCACTCAGCTTGGATGATAAACCCCCCAAAATGTAGATAAGCTGATGATGCAGATAAAGAACAAAATGCATATGAAATCAAATGACTAGAACCTGACATAAATTGCTTTGGAGCAAGCAGGAAAGAAAGCAAGCAAATCAACTTCAAGAAACTTCCCTGGCAAACCCCACCTCAAACTGATCACTTACTGTGAATTCTCTCCACTTTTAAGTACATAGGTTGGTCTGCCTCACACATACATCTTTTTATGTTTCAAGTTTTTAATCTCTTTAAATTTATTGTCAATTCCACCTGGGAGTAAATCTTAGCTTCTATTTCTTTTGTATCCTCCTCTTGGGTAGGAACACAAGAAATTTTAAAAACAAACAAAAAAAGCAAAAAGAAAGGGAGGGAAGAGGCAGTGAGGGAAAAAGGAGAATGAAGAAAGCAAAAAGGAAGGCCAGCTTCAAAAAGAAGGCTGAACTCTGTGGTGAAGCATCCTGTGGTGAAATATCCCCACATTAGGAACCCTGGAAGTCTGCAAACTGTTTGCTCTTGGCTGTTCTGTTGAACTTGAGGCATCCATCTTCTTGTAATAAATGCTTGTTGGAGAATTCAGCATAAGGAACCATCTGCCATTCTTGACTTGAATCATCAACAATAGGCAAAGAACTCATTTATAGACCATGTTGGTCATTAGTGACTAATTAAATGTGGGGAAAAAAGGCAATACTTTACAGAACAGCTGTTTCAGACAGACAAGACAGCAAAAATTACTGCACAACTGGTTTAGTAAAGAGTTTTGTCTCTGGACTCAAATCCAGGTATTTTCCTATGATGACAGCACCTAAAACAAGAAGTAAGTCCCATTGGCAGAAGAACTTGAAAATGAGCATTACTGGAGTCCCCTTCAACCTATTCACCATGATGGAGGGGGGATATTTACACCTGCCCAAGCATATTGCCATTAAGAAGTGATCCCTCCCAGTTCCCTGAATTCCCTTTGTGCTTTACAGTGCTCATGAGGCTCTGCAATGGATTATCATCCTATATATATATGTATGTATGTATGTATGTATTTGGCTGTGCTAGGTTTTAGCTGTGGCATGTGGGATCTAGTTCCCTGACCAGGAATTGAACCCAGGCCCCTTGCATTGGTCGTGTAGAGTCTTAGCCACTGGATGACCAGGGAAGTCCCAGATTATCACCCTTTGGATTCATGTCTTTTTATTTCTACTATCTGTAGATTCTTTAAAGCAATAACTGTGCCACATTCAACTCAAACTTTACATAAGATTAAGATTAGAGGTCTTTTACTGAGCCTACAATGAAAAAACATTGTTATCAATTCATGAAATCCTCATTGTCGTTTGCTTGAAATTTGTTATCTATTACTTCATCTGGGCTTGAGTCCCTAAATCCAATAACTATGTATGGACTTTGTTAGATAAACACAAGATGGCATGGTCAAATAGAAGAAACATGAGTAGGAGGTCAAGAGACAGAGTCTAATTCCGGTGCTTTTCCTAAATACAAAAATGAGAATTCCCTGGCAGTCCAGTCCAGTGGAATTCCACTGCGGGGAGCACAGGTTCTATCCCTGATCAGGGAACTAAGATTCTGAATGCTGAGCAGTGTAGAAAAAAAAAAGTGAAGTTTGATAAGTCACGTATCTTTTTTATACTTCAATTACTTCATGCATAAAACAAGGGAAAAGAATATCCACCGAGCAAAGAAATAAGGAAGGGAAAGGAGGAGACATTTATTGGTACCTAAGAGGAGAGTGAAAAAGTTGGCTTAAAGCTCAACATTCAGAAAACGAAGATCATGGCATCTGGTCCCATCACTTCATGGGAAATAGATGGGGAAACAGTGTAAACAGTGTAAACAGTGTCAGACTTTATTTTGGGGGGCTCCAAAATCACTGCAGATGGTGATTGCAGCCATGAAATTAAAAGACGCTTACTCCTTGGAAGAAAAGTTATGACCAACCTAGATTGAAAAGCAGAGATATTACTTTGCCAACAAAGGTCCGTCTAGTCAAGGCTATAGTTTTTCCAGTGGTCATGTATGAATGTGAGAGTTGGACTGTGAAGAAAGCTGAGCACCAAAGAATTAGTGCTTTTGAACTGTGGTGTTCGGTCCCTTGGACTGCAAGGAGATCCAAGCAGTCCATCCTCAAGGAGATCAGTCCTGGGTGTTCATTGGAAGGACTGATGCTGAAGCTGAAACTCCAACTTTGGCCACCTCATGCGAAGAGTTGACTCATTGGAAAAGACCCTGATGCTCAGAAGGATTGGGAGCAGGAGGAGAAGGGGATGACAGAGGATGAGATGGCTGGATGGCATCACCGACTCGATGGACATGAGTTTGAGTGAACACCAGGAGTTGGTGATGAACAGGGAGGCCTGGCGTGCTGTGATTCATGGGGTCACAAAGAGTCGAACACAACTGAGAGACTGAACTGAACTGAACTGAACTGATTACATGCTAGACAAACCCTGGATTAGGTAAATCTCCCTATGCAAGTCTCATAATAACTGGTGCATCAGTTTCCCAGCTTTACAGATAAACAAACTGAGACTCAAGAATAATAATCAGCAAAAAGTCAGTCAACTAGCAATTGGCAAAGTGAAAATACAGACTCTGAGAATCTAACTCCAAAGCCCTCAGGTCAAGCCATTTGACACTTAGTGCAAGTCACTGAGCTGGCACCTGATGGTTACCAAGGATAAGTGCACGCATGCTCAGTTGTGTCCAACTCTCTGCAGCCCCATGGACTGTAGCCTGCCAGGCTCCTCTGTCCATGGTATTTCCCAGGCAAAAATACTGCAGTGCGTTGCCATTTCCTCCTCTAGGAGATCTTCCCAATCCAGAGATATAAACTTCCTCTCCTGAGTCTCCTGCATTGGCAACGTGGATTCTTTACCACTTGAGCCAACAGGGGAACCCTACCAAGGATACAGAGGTGAACTAAACAGAAGGCACAATGTCTATGAGAGGATGAAAGCACATAAACAAATAATTGTTCCAGAGCATACAAGTAGAATTCCTCTATCCACCCTGCTCCTTTCAAAGAGACTGTAAAAAATAAATTATGTAGATGTCAAAAGGTGTATTTTTACTCACCTATGTCTAATATTGCAGTTCTTAAACTAGGAAATACACTTTAAATAAATAATTCTTGGTTTCTGTCCACAAGGAGCTTATAATCTTATTAAAGAAAATATCAGTGCTTCACTTATCTATGAAATTCAGTCACATGGAACCATATAGTCCATTAAAATAACAGACAAAATTGATATTTCTAATTTTGCTTTTGAGCTTGACAACTGTTGCAATGAAGACCAGTGTCTTTGAGATGAAATAAACACAATGTTGTCATACATGAGAGTCTTCAACTTTCTGAACGTTAAGTTAACTAACCATAATTACTGTGCTTCTCTTTGTAGTCTTCCAAAACTGACTCCCACCCTCAACATCCTCTTATGTCTTTGTTTGACAGTGGTATTTAAGGCAAGAATTATTAAAGATGGGGGCTGAGGCATGTCACAAGTTACTCAGTTTTCCTGGGTCTCTCCCATGCATATATGTTATTTAACTTTTGTTTGATTTTCTCCTAATTAATAAAAAAACAGCTTTTAAAAGAGGAAAAACAAGGAACAGAACTCCAGTAACCTATGAAAAAAGGTTACCTATAAAGAGATATAAAATATATATTAATTGGAGCTCTAGAATAAAAGTAGAAAAAAAGGTAATAAGCTCCAGGTTTCAGTAGGTTTGTTAAAGGAAATATTCTGCCATCCATATTCTGGCTTTGCCTATATATTCCTCTATAATTAAAGCCACTTTTTGATTAAACAATATTGTAAAATTGTAATAGCACTTCTCACTTGAACCAGTAATATTAACTTTTATTCATAATATCTTCTTCCTTGTGTACCCAAGAATTATGAATACTACATATGAAATCAAAACATAAAAATAAAATTTCAAAAGAAAGTCAATCCAAAACATATGGGAGCATTAACTAATAATTATGAGGGAAAAGAGTTGTGGAAGGATGTTTTGTATTATTTTTCCTTCAGTAGCCTTCACTTTTATATCATTAAGGTCTTTTATAAGCAGAATTTTGTTGAATTTCTTATTTACTGTTGAAATAGTATTTAAAGCACGTATACATAACCCATAAGGTTAAATTCAGTGAATCACTTATTATACATTAATATTTATTGTGTTATAACTGTGCATCTTCAAAACACTTTTTCCTATTGCACATCACAAAGGACTGAATTTTTTATCCTTCTATACAAAATAAGACCTACTGATTATTTCTTTGTTTAAACAAGCATTTGGAGAAAAACCCCCCAAAACCAGTAGGTAAACACTTTTTAAAAAAATTAAAACATATATACCTCTCTCTTTTGAAAAACAGAATTTTATTACTAACACAGTGACTTCATTTAATATTCCATAGTTGACTTATAAAGCAAATATTCTCTCTAGGACTGCCTTGAAATCTCAGATGTCTACAAACCCCTAAGTTAAGAATTTACTATGAGATGAATACTTCCATATTTTGGTGATTGTTTAGGAAAGTTCATCACACAAAGGAATCACAAAAGAATGTGGCTAGGATTATCAGGGACTGAGCTGAAAAAGTTCAAACACGAGTGGATGTAAAGACTCTAAGGCTCTTCATCTTTCCCCAAGAGAGCTATTTACATGTGGGCTTCAAATGCTACCAGGTAGTTAGGTACTGTCTCTCTTCCTACTTAACCTACTTTGTTCTCAATTATTTAGAGATGAGAAATCTCATGGGAGTAAAAAGCCTAGAACCCATATTCCCTCCACTGAAAATAACAAGGCTTAAACCAAGGGAGACCAGTACATCAGTGTGAAGACAGGAAAAGAGGCATTCCGTGTGTAAATTCACCAGGGGTTAAGGCTTTCATAGTCTGTGGGCACAGTGGCATGGACACAGGATGTGGCAGTTGCCAGAACTTGTCAAAAATTGTCCTCTATATAAGTGCCTCGGAGAAAGTGTCTATAGAAACCAAAAGAGCTATTGTATTAAAGTGTTCATTTGTGGCCCCAATACTCTTATTTGGGGATTCTTCTGACTAAGTCTTAGGGCTTTCCTCATTGCTCAGCTGGTAAAGAATATGCCTGCAATGCAGGAGACCCTAGTTCAATTCCTGGGTTGGGAAGATCTGCTGGAAAAGGCATAAGCTACCCACTCCAGTATTCTTGGGCTTCCCCTGTGGCTCAGATGGTAAAAGACTCCACCTGCAATGCAGGCGACCTGGGTTTGACCCCTTGGTTGGGAAGATCCCCTGGAGAAGGGAAAGACTACCCACTCCAGTATTCTGGCCTGGAGAATTCCATGGACTCTATATATCTATAGTCCATGGGGTCGCAAAGAGTTGGACACACCTGAGTGACTTTCACTTTTCACTTTTCTGACTAAGTCTAGTGTTGAAGGGGAATATGACCTTTTTCTCACCAAGGACACCTGGGTAAGTCTACATTAGGGTCAGAAGGAAGCATGGAAGCAAATGAAATTTCAGGACCTGCAGGTGGGTCAGTTCACTAAGAAACATTCACTAACTTCCTGTCCTACCCCCACCAGCAAGGTAGTAGAAAAGAAGTATTAAAAGCATTAATTCTTGACCACAGTGTGCATCAAAGGGAACCTTACAAATACTTAGAGCAGGTAATTTTCAAAAAAAAAGATGAAACACTCCTGCAAATAAAAAGGATTGGAGCCATGGTAACTATATAATAAATAGCAGCTAAGTTTTATTGATCCCTTTTCATAAAGCAAGCATGGTGCTCCACATATATCATTTAATCCTCAAACCAAGCCTATGAAAGAAGTACATAATTACCTCCATCCAACAGATGAGAAAAATTAGGCTGACCCAAGATCACACAGCTGGCAACAATCAGATTCCAGAAACCAGGCATTCAATTTGTGAGGTCCACTACAGTAACCACTAGTCCCAAGTGACCATTTAGAGTTTAATTAAAATTAAATAAAGTTAAATTTTTATTTTCCCATTTGCACTAGCTACAGTTTAAGTGTCATTGGTCACATATGGCTAGCGACTCTTGGATCAGGGAGTGCCAGATGCAGAAAATTTCTATCACTGCAGAAAAATCTATTTGACAGTGCTATTGGAACGAGTACAGAAGTCTCAGGAAGGTTAAAGAAACAAAGTGACTTAAAAATACACACACACACACACACACTTTCCCCTCACAGCGCTCTAGTGGTTTTACTGAGCTGAGCATCATCTCAGCCAAGCATAACAGGAGAGAAAAAGAACAAAACAAGAGTCAACATGATCACCACTGAGAATCACGGAGGAACTTGGAATGGTGGGAAATCACGTAACAGTAGTCCCCAATCTTTCTAGCACCAGGGGCTGGGTTTTGTGGGAGATTTTTCCACAGACCAGAGAAGGGGGATGGCTTGGGAATGATTCAAGCACATTACATTTGTTGTGCACTTTATTTCTATTATTATTACATCAGCTCCACCTCAGATCATTAGGCATGAGATCCCGGAGGCTGGGGGCTCCTGACATAAGGCATTGAAGAGACTTCTGTGTGAATAACTCAAGAACTCTGTAAGATCAAGCCTCCTCCTTACTTTCACACATTAAAGGGGAAACCCTCTGATGAATAAAGGCTTGGACATCCAAGTCACAAATACAAAAGTGACACATTTTGCTCACAAGCTAAGACTGGCATCCCATCAGCTATACAAGTAGCATGTTGTTATTGTTGTTGTTTAGCCACTCAGTCGTGTCTGACTCTGCCACCCCATGGACTGTAGCCCACTAGGCTCCTCTGTCCATGGGGTTTCCCAGGCAAGAATACTGGAGCAGGTTGCCATTTCCTTCTCCAGGGGATCGTCCCAACCCAGAGATCAAACCCATGGCTCCTGCCAAGTCTCCTGCTTGGCAGGCAGATTCTCTACTGCTGAGCTACCTGGGCAGCCCATACAAGCAGCATTCTTGTTGTTCTTGTTCAGTCGTTGTCCAACAATTTTTCACTCCACGCATTGCAGCACACCAGGCTTCCCTGTCCTTCACCATCTCTCGGAGTTTGCTCTAACTCATGTCCATTGAGTCAGTGATGCTATCTGACCATTTCATCCTCTGCCGCCCTCTTCTCCTTTTGCATTCAATCTTTCCCAGCATCAGGGTATTTTCCAATGAGTCAGCTCTTTCCCTCAGGTGGCCAAGATATTGGAGCTTCAGCTTCAGCTTCAGCTTCAGTCTTTCCAATGAATATTCAGGGATGATTTCCTTTAGGATTGACAGGTTTGATCTCCTTGTTATCCAAGGGACTCTCAAGAGTCTTCTCCAGCACCACAATGTGAAAGCATCAGTTCTTTGGCATCCTGTCTTCTTTATGGTCCAGCTTTCACATCTGTACATGACTACTGGAAAAACCATAGCTTTGGCTATACAGACCTTTGTTAGTAAAGTGATGTCTCTGCTTTTTAATATGCTGTCTAGGTTTGTCATAGCTTTCTTCCAAGGAGCAAGCGTCTTTTAATTTCGTGACTGCTGTCACTGTCTGCAGTGATTTTGGAGCCTAAGAAAATAAGATCTGTCATTGCTTCTACTTTTTTCCCTTCTATTTGCCATGAAGAGATGGGACCAGATGTCATGATCTTCATTTTTTGAATGCTGAGTTTTGAGCCAGCTTTTTCAGTCTCCTCTTTCACCCTCATGAAGAGGTTCACAGACATATCATATGTGACCAGAAGAATTCGAGAAGATACAGTGCTTCCAAAGCTTTCTGAAAAGTTCCCAAATTTCTCTTAGAATAGTGATTGTGATAAGAAATAATAGTTAATGCTAAGACCTGGAATTTTTAAAGCAATTTTTCTCTTAGTTCTACAAAATATATATCAGAACGTTTCAAGTACAATTCTAATGCACTTGCTCAGCATAATTCTCTCAGTAGCAGGAGTGCCATATTCTGTTGCTGAATTGATGTTTCTTTAGAATTAATATTTATGCCAAATGACAGATTATATAATGCAAACCTAGTTTAAAAATGTATCACAAGTTGCAACAAGTAAAATTTTAAAACTTATAATTTAAGGATAAAATTAACCAGTTAGATACAGCTCTAGAACACATACCCAATCAGAAACAGTCTTTGATTTAAGAAAAATAGCAAAATCCTTTTTGTTGAGCAGAGTTTTGCTTTTCTCCCAGCAATTTTTATCAAACGTTTGATGGTAAAAGGTTTTCTTGTGTCACATGAAAGATAATTTTACTTTTTAAATCAACAAACTTGTTCCTACCTCTGCTGCTGCTGCTGCTAAGTCGCTTCAGTCGTGTCCGACTCTGTATGACCCCATAGGCTGCCTTCTACCAGGCTCCTCTGTCCCTGGGATTCTCCAGGCAAGAACACTGGAGTGGGTTGCCATTGCCTTCTCCAATGCATGACAGTGAAAAGTGAAAGTGAAGTCGCTCAGTCGTGTCCAACTCTTAGTGACCTCATGGACTGCAGCCTACCAGGCTCCTCTGTCCATGGGATTTTCCAGGCAAGAGTACTGGAGTGGGGTGCCATTGCCTTCTCCGGATCCTACCTCTCTTCCCCGCCAAATCATAAGCTATGAACCTGGTAAATTCACACCGCACAGAAGTTTACATGTAGAAACATCTCCCTGACTTGGCTGTCTCGCTGCTGTCCTCCCCAGTCCGCTTCCCCAGAGCTAATCCGTTTTGCAGTTTCTGATATATCATTCCCAAGACACTTTACACAGACACAAGCATAGCTCTACATGTCATTTCTAAAAACACAAATGAAAACATCACAGTAACAACTGTTTCAGGCAAAAATCAATAGCTGCTCAAGTTAGCAGACAAGAAAATATAAGTAACAGGATACTCACATAGTCTCAAATTAACTTCCCATAAGATACTTATTAATTAGAAGAGGAAAGTATAATAACTTGATCATGGAGAATTTTGCAAGACACTGCATTAACCAAGTAATCAAGTTGACACCTCCAGCAAAGAGAGGTGTCCCTGATATGCACTATGAATTACACAACACCACTTCTACAATTTTTTTGGCCAAAAAAATTGAAACCTGAGTCAAATCATAAGAAAACATTGGAAAGACCCAGTTGAGGAACACTCTACAAAATGTCTGATGAATCCTCTTCAAAAGGATCAAGGTCATGAAAGGCAAAGACTGATGAACAGGAGGTGCCAACCCAGATCAAAGTACACTAAAGGATATTAGTGGAACAACTGCAAAAAAATTGCAAAAAGTCTGCAGTGTACTTAACAGGATTACCTCAGTGTTCATTTCCTAGTTTTGATCATTGCATTGCAGTTACATAAGGTGTTAACTCTGGGGAAAACTAGGTGAAGAATAAACAGGAATTCTAGTGCTACTTTTGCAAATGTTGGTAAATACAAAATTACTTCAAAATGAAAAGTAAATTTTTAATTAAAAACACAAATAGTAGAGTTCTGTATATATTATTCTTCATCTTTCACTCTTCACCTAAAATGTTTTAAAGATTACACCATGTATGTATACATACATATCATATATACATATATATAGCTACTGCATTTTAATGGACTGCTTCATTTTATAGATTTATATTTGACCAGTTCCTTATTAATGAGTACTCAGGCAATTTCCTAGCATTTGAAGTTATTCTTTTATGTAAGACTTGCTGTACACATAGTTATCAAATCCAGATTTGAGAAAAATAACATGTTATTTGCTGATACTATAAATTCTCAATGTTACTGTTAAACGGAACTGATTTTTAATATTGTCTTGTATATTTAACATATACTCTTTGACTTTCCCTTCTCTTCTGAATTATTTAACTTGGGAGAATAGAAAAGCCAAAGTATCACGAATTTTACCAATTAAGACACTTTAAATTGTAAATCGGAAATTCCAATGAACCTATCTTCTCAATTAAGACTCTAACCAAATCGTTGGTGTACAAATTAGGTGGTCTAGAGATCTGTATCCTGAAAGCCTAAGAGCTTAAGATAAGCTCAATAATTAAAAGGATCTATGTACACTCCAAATGTTGTAATAAAATACTAAAGAGCACTGGAAAAAAAAAAAAGATTGTACTGATAATCAGAAAACCCTGAATGTCATAGAATAACCTTGCTTACTTTGCATTTACCACTTCAACTTACTTTAGCAACTAGACAAGCAAGCCATTCTGATCCCAAATCTGCGGTAATGAAAGAGGGGAGGATTTTTTTTTAACTTTTTGTTCTCATAATTCTTTTCCTCTGAAAGTCTTCTATGTGTTTTTCAAATATGGTCTTTCTCATCTGTCAAAGGAAGTGGTTGAATTAGATATTTTAAGGCCTTTTCTTGCTCTAAATTTAGCTGTAGAACACTCCAACTGAAATCATAATGTACACTGATACATGTAAATCCTCAGGAAAAGAGGTTTAAGCAGAGGTGAGAAGAGGAGGGTGAGGGGAGGACTGGACCAGTTACTACAAATTATATCATATTCCCAAGACTCCCTAGACCTCAGGCCTGGAACCTGGTTTAGGTCTCAGAGAGGGCTCCCCAGCCTTTCTGGAAAGTGGAGGTGGAAAGAGAGACTGGGAGACCATTTTTCCAGTGGAGAGAGTTGAAGTGCCCGAGCTGTATCTGAGATCTTGTGATCATTATTGAATGATATTGAATGATTTAAGATTAAAAAACTGCATCATGTCATTGTTAAGCACATAGCTCTGACCTTGGGTAAGTCACTTAACTGCTTTGAACCTCAGGTTTCTCATCTATAGGAGCACTTCCTTTATAGGTTGTTGTGGTGATATATGACACTGTTGCTGTTGTTTAGTCACTAAGTCGTGTCCGACTCTTCTGCGACCCAGTGGACTGTAGTGCCAGGCTCCTCGGTCAATGGGGTTTCCCAGGCAAGATGGAGTGGATTGCCATTTCTTTCTCCAGGGGATCTTCCTAACCCAGGGATTGAAACTGAGTCTCCTGCATTGTCAGGAAAATTCTTTACCACTGAACCACCAGGGAAGTCCCTGATAAATGACATAAAACAATATAAAACCCACTTCCACATTATTAGTATGATGGTGGTTATTCTTAGCATTGGGTCATTGGCCTAAAAACTGATTCAAGGCCTTTAATACAGAGAACTGTAACACTAAACAAGCCATTAACCCAGAAGAGCTGTAATTATTGATGAACAATAGAAGCCTTTCCATCAGCATAAATTACAAAGCCAGGAATCAGTAGCAACAATAAGAAAAGAAGGAGACAGATGGCGTTTGAGTCCCACTAATGAAACCAGATATTGATTTGAAGGTCAAACACCATTATTCTCATAATTCTTTCTCTTTTAAAGTCTTCTATATATTCTTAGCATTAAAACGGCATCTATAGAGTATTATGCTGGCTATTTCACAAAGCAAATGAACAATTCCTTTCCTATGTCTAGCTTATAACAAACCAAGAATAAATACAACAAACCAATAAATATTTGAGTTTTCTTCTGAAGATCAAGTAAATAGAGCATTGGATGAGGTATAGAATTGCTACTAGGGATTCTTTGTATTTTTCACAGAGGGCTTAACAGAGATGATGAGATATTAGGAGTCATCTGAAGGAAAAGTTAGGATGCTATATTGGTTTCCTGTGGTTGCTGTAACAAAGTACCACAAACGAGGCAGTTTAAAACAACAGAAATTTACTCGCTCACAGTTCTGATGACCAGAAGTTCAAAATTATTACTACTTAAGCAAAATCTCCCCTAGAGCCCTCCAGGGACTCTAGAGGAGAATCTCCTTGCCTGTCCAGCCTCCTGTGGCTGCTGGCATTCCTTGGTCGGGGGTTGCATCCCTCCTGTCTGTCTGTGTTCACCCTGCCCTCTCCGTGTCTGGCTCGCATCTCCCTCTCTCTTATAAGGACACTTTTGATCAGACTTAGGGCTCACTTAGATAATCCAGAAACTCACATTTCAAGATCTTTTATTTCATCACATCTTCAAAGACCCTTTTTCCATCTATAATAACATTTGCAGGTTCCAGAGATCAGGATCTTCTTTCTTTGGGGGTCCCCATTCAGTCTACTCATGCAATTCTTACATTTGGGCGAGAGCAGTCTTCAAAAAGCTTCCCAGGTGGTAAAGAACCTGCCTGCCAATGCAGGAGACATAAGAGACGCTGATTGGATACCTGGGTCAGAAAGATCCCCTGGAGGAGGGCATGGCAACCCACTCCAATGTTCTTGCCTGGAGAATCCCATGGACAGAGGAGCCTGGGGATCTACAGTCCATAGGGTCGCAAAGAGTGGGCCATGAATGAAGCTACTTAGCATGTACTCTAGTGTTCAAGAAAGCTTGCAGTTGAAGTAAGGCATGCACTGGATGGGAGGGGAGTTTGGGGGAAAATAAATACCTGTATATGTATGGCTGAGTCCCTTCGCTGTTCACTTGAAATTATCACAACACTGTTAATCAGATATACCCCAATATAAAATAAAAAGTTGTTTTATTTTAAGTAAGGCATGCAGAGTTTGTCACAGACACAGGAACAAAATGTTTGTGTTTTTGTTGCTCTTGTTTGTCAGAGTTTCTGACTGAGAGCCTGAAGGAGGATGCACTGAGAGGTAAAATCCAATCAGCAGAGGATCTGGAAGAGAGGAGTGTGGTCCCAGGAAAGCCCAGGGACAAGAGATCCCAGGCTCAGCAGGATCCTGGGCTGGAAATCAATCAGTTCAGTTCAGTCGCTCAGTCATGTCTGACTCTTTGCAACCCCATGAATCGCAGCACACCAGGCCTCCCTATCCATCACCATCTCCCGGAGTTCACTCAGACTCACGTCCATCAAGTCCGTGATGCCATCCAGCCATCTCATCCTCGGTCGTCCCCTTCTCCTCCTGCCCTCAATCCCTCCCAGCATCAGAGAATCTGCCTATGGGTTTCATCATGTCTGCCATGACATCAGCGATCTTAGCCTCTCCACCAGGAGCCCCAGGACTCACATGGAACCAGAGGTTCAAACACAGACAGTCATGACAACACATTCATCGATCCCCATCCACAGCTCAGTTACAGTAGCCCTTTCTGTTCACAATTCAGTTGCATTTCCATCTCGCTCTATTCTTTATACCAGATGATCTGCTCTTTCTTTTTGTTTTATTCAAACTAAGAGTGTATAGAAGTACTTGATAGTAACACTTTATGTGAGGCATGTGAGATCCTAGTTCCCCAACCAGGGATCAGCTCCACATCCCTCACCTTGGAAGGACACAGTCTTAACCACTGGACCACCAGGGAAGTCCCATGCTCTTTCTTATCATCGCTAAGAAATATTTAGATTAAAATAAACCCTCTATAGTCATCACCTAAGTTTTGACTTCAGTTTAATACTTGTCTCAATACCATTTTTTACATTCCTTGCTTAATAAAATGTATTGAGGGATAAACAGAATGACAAAGACAAACAGCTTTGTTTTTCCTTTCACCCTTTGAACGAAACTAAATGGGACTAAGCAATTTTCTAGGAAGCTAATGAATTTAATTTCTTTTTATCACTGTCACTTGGGTGCGGGATCATACCCTCCATGTGACAGCCTGAGCGCATCCAGCAATCCTAGTTATAAGGGATTGATGGCTCTCTAGGAAATACAAGGCGCCTGTCGCAGGAGATGCTTCGGAGGAGAAACCGGGCATGGCTTTAGTTTCTCTCCTACAATGCACTCCAGCATGGTGCGCAATCCCTGGGTCCTACATTAATTCCTGGGTTCAAACTCTTGCTCTAAGATTTATCATTCATGTGAAGTGCTTCAGAGGGATTCTTTTGAGGGTTAAATCAGACAATATAGGTTTTATCAATCAGTTTAGCTGGGCTACAGTGTCCGTTATTCAAGCGAACAATGTACATGGTGCTCTAAAGGTCGTTTTGTACATATGATTAAAGTCCATACGTGCACGCATGCGCAGTTGATTTGGTCATGTCCAGCTTTTTTTGCAACCCTATGGACCATAGCCCACCAAGCTCCTCTGTCTATGGGATTCTCTAGGCAAGAATACTAGAGTGGGTTGCTGTGCCCTCCTCCAGGGGATCTTCCCATCCCAGGGATCCAAACTGCATCTCCTGCAATTCCCGCATTGCAGGCAGATTCTTTACTGCTGAGCCACCAGGGAAGCCCTGAAGAAAGTCCATAACCAAGTGATTTTAAGAAAAGGAGATTATCCTAGAGAATTTGAATAAGTCTGATTTAATCAGCTGAAAGGCTTTAAGAGCAGAGCTGAGTCATCTCAGAGAGGAAGTAACTCTGTGGAATGCAGCTTCAGCTTATTTCCAAGTTGTAGCTTGTCCTTCCTAACAACCCAGCCTATGGACCCCCACAATCGCATATGGCAATTCCTCAAGATAAATCTCTTAATAGATATCCTCTACAGGTTCTGTGTCTCTGGTTGAACCCTACCTGGTACAACATATAAAACTATGGAATAGGGACTGACACATAGTAAGGCTCAGAAAGATTTTGTTGCCATTTTTATTGTTTGTGGTGGTGGTAGTGAAGGTAGTAGAATTGTTACATAACAAACTTTTAGAATTTCCCAACACCTCCAGTTTCCAATATGATGTCTCAATGGCCCCAATAAGTACATTATTTTTTAGTCAGATTATGTGACTCAATGTTGGGTTCAAAAAAAATGCAGCCACTAAAATACTCCATTTACACTATTTTATAACAACTGTAAATGGAGTGTAACCTTTAAAAAATTGTATCAAAAATTCCATAGTCTAACCCTATTTTTGTCAGTATTAAGCCTACTGAAGTGTTAGTCGCTCAGTCATGTGCAGTCAGGCTTCTCTGTCCACAGGATTCTCCAGGCAAGAACACTGGAGTGGATTGCCATTCCCTTTTTCAGGAGATCTTCCCAACCCAGGGAACAAACCTGCATTGCAGGTAGATTCTTTACTGTCTGAGCCACCAGGGAAGCCCAAACTGAACCCTCCTCCAAAAAGGATAGATTTGGCCTTGGCTCAAGGGTAGCCTGTCTCAGTGGACATGTTATTAGCTTGATTATAATGATTATCTAACAGTGTACATGTATATCATCAAATCATATACCAGAAACATACTATTTTAACCGTCAATTATATATATTTCCATTTTTAAAATATAGCCTGTTAACAGATATTTTTAAAAGTCATTCTACTTAACAGACAAAGCACCATCACATTTCAAATAATGTCATGCAGTTTCATAGACCAATAACTAATTTGTTGTTGTTCAGTCACTAAGTCAGGCCTGACTCTTTGCAACCCCAAGGACTGCAGCACGTCAGGCTTCCTTAATAACTAATACACTTCCTTAATACCTAATATGCTTCCCAATAAAGATATTTTTTAGGCAACCATTAGTCCAGAGAAACTCTTCACTAATTCATATTAGTACAAATTTTACATTTGCATTTTTTAAAGTCTAGGAATCATATTATTTCTTTCAGTTAACTTGCCTTGTATTTTCAATAGTTTTTAAATCTATTACTTTTCACCTCTTCCTTTCTTCCTCTGTTATTTTCCATTTAACATGAGCAGGTTCCTTAATCTTCTAAGGATAGCTTTACTGTATCTGTAACTGCTTCAAGTTTGAAGTAAGAGGCACACAGACTACTCTCAGATCTAATAAAGTCACACTGTCTACTTTCCTAAATGTCCCAAGAAATTTGAAGTATCCTGTGTGTGTGTGTGAGTCACTCAGTCATGTCCAACTCTTTGCAACGTTATGTACTCTAGCCCACCAGCCTCCTCTATCCATGGAATTCTCCAAGCAAGAATACTGGAGTGGGTCTCCATTCCCTTTTCCTGGGGTTCCTCCTGACCCAGGGATCTCTCTGATCCAGGGATCAAACCCAGGTCTCTGGTGGCTCAGACGGTAAAGCGTCTGTCTACAATAAGGGAGACCTGGGTTCGATCCCTAGGTTGGGAAGATTCCCTGGAGAAGGAAATGGCAACCCACTCCAGTACTCTTGCTTAGAAAATCCCATGGATGGAGGAGCTTGGTGCAGGCTACTGTCCATGGGGTCTCAAAGAGTCAGGTATGACTGAGTGACTTCACTTCCCTTCTCCTGCATTGAAGGCAGATTCCTGACCATCTGAGCTACCAGGGAAGCCCATACAAGGTATTTCTCACTTTTTCTGTATCTAATAGTCTCTGTTACTTCAATACTGTTTCATCCTCCAGAAGTATGCTTTACTAGTTCATTCAAAAGTTATTTACTGAGCACCTATTTGGGCAAAAAGAATGCATCCCATGTCCTATTCTCATGGAGTTTTTGACAAGGATGACATAAACATAAATAACTGTATTATTTGAAAGATTGATATCTGCCATTAGGATGGTTCGGACAGTGTTAAAGTGATTCTGAGAACAGAAAGGTCACATCTGGTTGAAATGGGTAATTAAACAGAAAAATCTAACAGTATAGATGGCTTCTGAGAGGATTCTTAAAGAATGGGAAGGATTTCAACAGCCTGGCAAGGAAGTAGGGGTCATTTCAGAAAATGAAAACATCACATGAGCCTGGGAAGTGACTCACTTTATACATGAAAAGAGAGCCAGACAAGAACTTGCCCATGCAGAACTAAGGTATGCAGCTAGTTAGTAGTAGTAATAAGAACACCAAGAGAGTCCAGAAACCCAAGGAAGCCTGTACAGAATCTTTTGACTGCAGTTCCTTGTTCCTTCTAGTTATAAGACTGAAATTTGAACTGCTGGCCCTTCCTTTAAGAGGACATCAAGCCTAACCTCTCACACTCTATATCCCATTCTGCTCCACCACTCTCAGAACTCTCACACCCTATCATTCATCCACCCATTGCCTACCAGTCCGGATCCCAGAGTCCTACATCCACCCCTTCCATCCTTCTCTACCCTAAGGACGATATGGAACCCCCAGTCTCTTCCCTTTCTCCGAATGGTTCCTTCACCTTCTTTCTCTAACTGAAATGTTATTCTTCCTAAGGACACAAGCAACATTTGCTTTTTCCTTTATAGCCTGTGAATTTCAGATCCTGGCTGATGTCCTCTTAGCTCCCAGTGCCACTTTCAAAGCTTTCATTGGCCTCTCCTTCTTCAAAACATCCAGTCCAACATCCACTGGACTACAATTCACTCACTTCCACCTCCAGAGAGAGCACATATATCAGTGTCCTGATCACTCCTGCATTTACCAATGACTTTATTCTCAGTCCATCACTCATGATGTCCTCACTATCCTCCATGCCCAGAAAAGTCACTCACATGCAAATTCCTTTTTGTATTCTCCCCTTCTCTTCCTCCTTCCTACTTGCCTGGAATATCACCAAATCTCCTTAAACTCAACTCTGGCCATATTCTAGTAACTAAAGTTTGATAAAGAAAGCCATTTCGGGACTTCCCTGGTGGTTCAATGGTTAAGAATCTGCCTTGCAATGCAGAAGACATGGATTTGATCCCTGGTCAGGGAACGAAGATCACACCTGCCTCAGAGCAACTCAGCCCATGCCCTCTGGAGCCCACACACCACAACTACTGAGCCCAAGGGCCACAAGTAGAGTTTTTGCGCTGCAACAAAATATCCCACATGCCACAACAAAGAGCCCATTCAGTCAAATAAATAAATATTAAGAAAAGAAAGAAAACCATATGATATCCCTAATTAGTCCCACAATAAATTCAAGACTCGGTCACATATGGATACCTGACACTTCCTAACCTGATTTACACTTCCCCAGTACATTTGCTTTCCAACTCACATAGGCAATTATTTTGTACTTCTTTCTCTCTCTTCAAACATCACCTTAACCCTTGACCCTACCTCATATTTTCCTGAGAAATTAGCAGCAACTTAAATGGAGTTCCTTTGTCTTTCTGTTAGTCTGTTTCCTTCTGTACCTAGTCTTTCTACATTCTTTCCTGCCATTACCAAGGTCGATGTGTCTGTTCTAAACAAGACTGCCTGCTCCACTGGGATCTTCTGAACCATGTCGTATCATTATCTTGCAGTTACGCATTCTTTCTGCTACATCATCCGTTTCTCCCATTCTTCTGAATCAATCTTATCTGATCTACTTTCAGTCAGTCAGTCAGTTCAGTTGCTCAGTCGTGTCCGATTCTTTGTGACCCCATGGATCGTAGCATGCCAGGCCTCCCTGTCCATCACCAACTCCCGGAGTTCACTCAGATTCACGTCCATTGAGTCAGTGATGCCATCCAGCCATCTCATCCTCTGTCGTCCCCTTCTCCTCCTGCCCCCAATCCCTCCCAGCATCAGAGTCTTTTCCAATGAGTCAGCTCTTCACATGAGGTGGCCAAAGTACTGGAGCTTCAACTTCAGCATCAGTCTTTCCAAAGAACACCCAGGACTGATCTCAGAGTGGACTGGTTGAATCTCCTTGCAGTCCAAGGGACTCTCAAGAGTCTTCTCCAACACCACAGTTCAAAAGCATCAATTCTTTGGTGCTCAGCTTTCTTCACGTCCAACTCTCACATCCATACATGACCACTGGAAAAACCATAGCCTTGACTAGATGGACCTTTGTTGGCAAAGTAATGTCTCTGCTTTTGCATATGCTATCTAGGTTGGTCATAACTTTTCTTCCAAGGAGTAAGCATCTTTTAATTTCATGGCTGCAGTCACCATCTGCAGTGATTTTGGAGCCCCCCAAAATAAAGTCTGACACTGTTTCCACTATTTCCCCATCTTATATCTGCCATGAAGTGATGGGACCAGATGTCATGATCTTCGTTTTCTGAATGTTGAGCTTTAAGCCAACTTTTCCACTCTCCTCTTTCACTTTCATCAAGAGGCTCTTTAGTTCTTCTTCACTTTCTGCCCTAAGGGTGGTGTCATCTGCATATCTGAGGTTATTGATATTTCTCCCAGCAATCTTGATTCCAGCTTGTGCTTCTTCTCATGATGTACTCTGATGTACTCTGCATATAAGTTAAATAAGCAGGGTGACAATATACAGCCTTGATGTACTCCTTTTCCTATTTGGAACCAGTCTGTGGTTCCATGTCCAGTTCATCTGATCTTAAAACTCACCTTCCCGATCCAAAATACCCTTTAATATTCATCACATTTTTTTTCCTTCCCTTTACGGCAAAAACTTCAAAAGAATAACTATTGAGTAATCTCCAGTCTCCACTTTCTTACCTCCCAATCTCATCTTGACCACTTCAATCAAGCTTCTAACTTTTCCATTTTCTCATAGAGGTCGTCAATAATCTGATGTTGCCACATCCAATGGACACATCTGTGCCTCCATCCTACTGGGACTTTTAGCAACACTTAGCTTTATTGATCAACACCTACTTCCTGAAACACTTTCCTCTCTTGTCCTTAGTGTCATCTACTTTCCTAATTTTCTTCTTACCTCACTGGATTTTTTTATTCCACTCTTAAACCCCTTTGTTTCTACTCAATCTCTGAACTTTGGAATGATCTTGGATTTTTTTCCCTTTTCTTTACCTACATTTATTTCCCAGGTGATTTCACCTGAGTATCTCATTCTAGTCACCTTTACCAGCAGAGTATAGATCCCTGACTGGCCTCATAGTCTTTAAAGAGACAAGCAAGGATGATTCCAGGCAGAAATTAGGTTACAGTTAATCAAGCATACTTCCCACCAAAACCAGACAGAGTTCCCAGGTTCATTCACACGCCCACTTCTCCCCGAGTAATAGTCTTTCCTTAGTCAGGACATTACACAGGCTTGTCCAGACCTGTCCTTTCTGTTTAGTTTTCATGGTTCCACTCTGAAGCTCCGGAAGTACCTCTTCCTTCCTCTCCCAAGTCCACTTCCTCTCACAGAATATTTCAAAGTTAAACACAACACAGCCACTTCAAATTTACACAGATCTCCTGACTCTGCATCCAGGATTTTTTTTCTAGTATATCAAGCTGCCTCTCAGACTCTTACTGATAAGTTTCATTTTATGTTACTCTATATAGGTCTTTTGCATGAAATTCTTATCCTCCACACACCACCCTCCCTTCCCCACCAAAATAACTGACCACTCATGCATGGCTCCATAACACTTGTATGCATTGTGGCATAGAGTTTGTTTTTCTAAACAAGTAAAACAAAAAGCTTGGCTTAAAAATAATAAACATGTTATACTCATGCATATCAGCAATATTTTAAAACAAGATTTGTTTTCTCCTGTTTTCCTTCACAACAATCTATTACTATGTCAGATTTCAAAACAAAAGCTAGTTTCCACAGGAAGGGAAAACAGGTCAAGGGAAACGAGGTTTAGATTTGAAATTTTACATAGCTTTCCCAGAAACAGTGACGGTTATTGGCACTTTACCACTTTTAATCCTGAGCATGAAATTCAAACTTCTATGGAAACAAAACTATGTAACTATGAACAAAACAAACAACACATTGGTCCCTTCCTGGTGTGAACTTTGGGTACATTTGGCAGCTCTTTCAAATTGTGAGTAATGTATCTCTCCTTCTCTAGCCACTTTAAAAAGGTCAGATTCTAAACTGTCAGGAAGGGTTCAAGTGGCAACTAAACTAAAATAAGGCATAAAGAAAGGCCTCCTTTCATGTTTCTCAAAGCATGTTCTACTGACAATGTCTTGGGTAGTGATTACGTTTATGATGAAGTCTATACTTTTGTTTGGGTTATGATTCATTTATTTATGATTTTTAACAGGAACCAGACATTGCCTCATTACCATCTTGTTCAAGAAATATGTCTTGCAATGAATTTTGGTAAGGTAAACTTTTTTCCCATTAGGCTAGGATGGGTGTTAAAAATTAAAAATGAGATTATTTCAACAATCTATTGAAGTCAGTGGTTCTAGGACTATAAATCTGTGGCCATGTGTGTGTTCAGGCACCAAGTCGTGTCCATCTCTTTGCGACTCCACAGACTGCAGCACGCCAGGCTTCCCTGTCCTTCACTATCTCCCAGAGTTTGCTCAAATTCATGTCCATCAGATCTGTGGCTAGTAAGTATTAATTCCTTTTTATCAGAAATTCTGAGGCTACATAAGAAAGAAGTACTGGAGCAGTCAGATTCCTGAGCCTAACACAAATCACTGAACTAGGCACAGAGCAAGGTACCACAGAAACTATGTTCCCACTTTGGGTCCAGATTACACAGGCTATAGATTACACAGGCTACAGATACAGATTACACAGCCTTGGCCAGAGTACCACATTGATTTGCTACTTGATCTTGGCATTTAAGGTATATTCCTAAGCCATGAGTTCAGTTAATTCAGTTCAGTTCAGTCGTTCAGCTGTGTCCGACTCTTTGCGAGCCCATGAATCACAGCACACCAGGCCTCCCTGTCCATCACCAACTCCCAGAGTTCACTCAGACTCACGTCCATCGAGTCAGTGATGCCATCCAGCCATCTCATCCTCTGTCGTCCCCTTTTCCTCCTGCCCCCAATCCCTCCCAGCATCAGGGTCTTTTCCAGTGAGTCAACTCTTTGCATGAGGTGGCCAAAGTACTGGAGCTTCAGCTTTAGCATCATTCCTTCCAAAGAAATCCCAGGGCTGATCTCCTTCAGAATGGATTGGTTGGATCGATCTCCTTGCAGTCCAAGGGACTCTCAAGAGTCTTCTCCAACACCACAGTTCAAAAGCATCAATTCTTTGGTGCTCAGCTTTCTTCACAGTCCAACTCTCACATCCATACATGACCACAGAAGAAACCATAGCCTTGACTAGACGGACCTTAGTCAGCAAAGTAATGTCTCTGCTTTTGAATATACTATCTAGGTTGGTCATAACTTTTCTTCCAAGGAGTAAGCATCTTTTAATTTCATGGCTGCAGTCAACATCTGCAGTGATTTTGGAGCCCCAAAAAACAAAGTCTGACACTGTTTCCACTGTTTCCCCATCTATTTCCCATGAAGTGATGGGACCAGATGCCATGATCTTCATTTTCTGAATGTTGAGCTTTAGGCCAACTTTATCACTCTCCACTTTCACTTTCATCAAGAGGCATTTTAGTTCCTCTTCACTCTGCCATAAGGGTGGTGTCATCTGCATATCTGAAGTTATTGATATTTCTCCCGGCAATCTTGATTCCAGCTTGTGCTTCTTCCAGTCCAGCGTTTCTCATGCTGTACTCTGCATAGAAGTTAAATAAGCAGGGTGACAATATACAGCCTTGACGTACTCCTTTTCCTATTTGGAACCAGTCTCTTGTTCCATGTCCAGTTCTAACTGCTGCTTCCTGACCTGCATATAGGTTTCCTAAGAGGCAGGTCAGGTGGTCTGGTATTCCCATCTCTTTCAGAAATTTCCACAGTTTATTGTGATCCACACAGTCAAAGGCTTTGACATAGTCAATAAAGCAGAAATAGATGTTTTTCTGGAACTCTCTTGCTGTTTCCATGATCCAGCAGATGTTGGCAATTTGATCTCTGGTTCCTCTGCCTTTTCTAAAACCAGCTTGAACATCAGGAAGTTCACAGTTCACATATTGCTGAAGCCTGGCTTGGAGAATTTTGAGCATTACTTTACTATCGTGTGAGATGAGTGCAATTGTGCGGTAGTTTGAGCATTCTTTGGCATTACCTTTCTTTGGAATTAATTAGTGGACTGTTAATATAATAAAGGCAGTCATGATCCTGAGTGGCCTAAATGTTTTAAGATGTCAGTTCCACCTTATACCAGCTATGTGACTTTAGACAAATTGATTAATCCCTTAGCTTCAATATCTTCTGAAAATCAGAGTGCTGATAAGTAACCTCAGCAAAACTGTAGTCTGGCCTTAATTACGTAAATACATGTATGTATCTGGTTCCCAATAAATGTTAGTTCCTTTCCCTTACATAAATTTAAATCAGGAATCAGTGACAGATTCTATTATATCACAACTGCTTACTGATTCACATGGGTACTCACAAGAGTATTCACTTATGTGCTGCCTCTTTAGAGACAAAAAGATTTCTAGGACTTTGGAGCTAATGATAAAAACCTCCATCTTATACCCATTTCATGGATAGAATGCACAGCTTACAAATGCTGTTGAGGCAGTGGGGACAGTGGGAATGGGCCAGGGCTGGGCAGAGGCCAGGCAAGATGGCAGGCATGGAGACCGAGTTGCTGTCCCTGATCCCGGTATCACTGCCCACCGATGATCCCCTGTTCTTCATTTTATCCTTCTTGGACTGCTGCTCCTGCTGCTGCTGCTAAGTTGCTTCAGTCGTGTCCAACTCTGTGCAACCCCATGACGGTAGCCCACCAGGCTCTCCTGTCCCTGGGATTCTCCAGGCAAGAACACTGGAGTGGGTTGCCATTTCCTTCTTCAATGCGTGAAAGTGAAAAGTGAAAGTGAAATCTCTCAGTAGTGTCCGACCCTCAGCAACCCCATGGACTGCAGCCTTCCAGGCTCCTCCATCTATGGGATTTTCCAGGCAAGAGTACTGGAGTGGGGTGCCATTGCCTTCTCCATCCTTCTTGGACTACAGGGACCTAATCAATTGTTCCAACATCAGTCAAAGTCTTAGTTAGCTATCAAGTCATGATCTGCTGTGGAAAAGACACTGCAAAAATAGTGGCCGATATCTGAGGAGGACAAAACACAGAAGAGTCAGTGTTGGCAATTCCTCTTCATTGATATTTGTTTTAATGTAGGAAGGTATAATGACCATAATGATGCTATTTAAAAGGCCTGGGATGGTCTCAAGAAATATTTGAACCCACATGTGCTCAGATGGTTTATTCTCTAAAAGAGGGTGGGTAATCCAGGCAAGAGTACTGGAGTGGGTTGCCATTTCCTTCTCCAGGGGATCTTCCTGACCCAGGGATCGAACCCAGGTCTCCTGCATTCCAGGCAGATGCTTTAACCTCTGAGCCACCAGGGAAGTCCTATCAAAAAGGAAAATATATTCTCTGGTTCAATCCCTGGGTCGGGAAGATCCCCTGGAGGGCATGGCAACCCACTCCAGTATTCTTGCCCGGAGAATCTCTATGGACAGAAGAACCTGGCAGGCCATAGTCCATGGGTTGCAAAGAGTCAAACACGATTAAGCAACTTAGCAAGCAAGCAATAGATGCTGTGGAAGTTCAGATGAGCTGCAAGCTTCCTGATTATCATCCACAGTGGGCAAAAGTCAGTCTTTCCTGGTTTGTTGGGAAGCATGGTGCTGTCTAATCACTATTATTCTGAGGATTTTTATACTTTGATACAGCTTCTGGAGGCTTCTAGCAGAGATAGGGAAAGAAATACTGTCTCCCTTTAACATTTTGCATATATACTGGTTTCAGTCAGTACATATAGCAACGGAAACTGCAGAGGGCCAAAACAAAAATGAAATCTTCTGCTAATATCCAGGCCAAATGGCTCAGAATCCAGCTGCTATTGACATGTTTAAGTGCGACTTTTACTGACTGGTTTACTTCTTATGTCAACAATGTTGTACTGCGAAGAGGGCTTCCCTATCATCAGAGACCAAAATTTCAGGTATGTTCATGACCCAGCGTGTGTAGCAATGACTGGGGATATTACCGTTTCAGTTTCCACACTGTCTCTGCCAGAATTTAGTTCTTTACATCCACCCCACTATTTCTTCATATACCAAATCAGAATTGAAATGTCGAAAGAAGCACTTCCTGAGAAGGCTTGTCAGTTAGATCATTGCTACTGGTGGATAACAAATGCTGAAGGTGATGTGGAAGAAGTTCAAGGACCTGGAGTAGTTGGTGAATTTCCAATCATCAGTCCAGGCCAGGTATATGAATTCACAAGCTGTACCACATTCTCTACAACATCAGGCTATATGAAGGGATATTATACCTTCCATTTTCTTTACTTGAAGAACAAGATCTTTAATGTTGTCATTCCTGATTACATATGGCATGTCTGACATTCCAGATATGTATAACTCAATTGGAAATGGGTTCTGATGAATATAAAGAGATGGAAGAGGAAGAAGAGGGGGAGAAGGAAGATGATGATAAGAATCAGCAGATAAGGATGAATCTTATGAAGATGACCAGGAGGAGAGACAGAAAAAAGTCTTTGATGTTATCATTTGAAGACATCATTGTTCTCACTTTTTTTTTTAAGCAAATTGACTTCACCGGTGGCTCAGATGGTAAAAAGTCCGCCTGCAATGCAGGTGACCTGGCTTTGATCCCTGGATTTGGCAGATCTTCTAGAGAAGGGAAGGGCTACCCACTTCAGTACTCTTGCCTGGAGAATTCCATGGACAGAGGAGCCTGGTGGGCTACAGTCCATGGGGTCGCAAAGAGACAGATATGACTGAGCAATTAACGCTAACACTTCCACTGCTGATGGAAGACCTGGGGTGAATTCTCAATAATGTAAATAAATTGTTCTCAGCTTATAGCAATAAAACTAGCATGAAATGTTGTGCCAGGCCTTGGGTTCTAAGCAACACTACTTTAGGAATTGGATTTGTGTTTTTGAGGTAGAGGAGGAAACGGAAATTTTTTTTTCTCTTCTTGAAGTCAAAGGGAGAATAGTTCTTTACTAAGAAACAGACATTTCTTTGTTTAAAACTTTTATACTTATAAAAACATATAAGTGGGAGGAAATTGTTTTGAATAAGGATTTAAAATGAAGCAGAAATACCTGGTTGTTTGTCCTTTCTTAGACAATTTGTCCTTGAATTTAGAGTTTTCATCACAACAACCTTGCTTTAAAGTCTATCAGTACTTGACCTTGAATCTGGTCTTCAACTCTACCAAACTTGAATTTAAGTCTTCAACACTATGACCTTTATCATGTTGTTCACAGATGCATCATTTTTGAGGGGTGGTTTGTAAAAGTATCTATTGCGTTGTTTACTAACAAAAGATTCTTCTCAATGTCTCATGTAGTTTAAATTTGTAAATACTGCTACTGTTTTGTGTCCCCTTCAGTGATTCCTGGATATTTTGTACTCACAGGGAACTAACTGACTAAATAGCTTGAACACTGGTTGGTTGTCCTTTCTTGACTATCTAACTTTGTGATAAGTGACATGAATTTCATGTTAAGATTCAGTATGTTTTCCTGAAACATGGATTTCTTTATAATTATATAATTGAGAGTTTGGAATGCAATCCTCCAAGTGTCAAAAGTTCACATTTTGAGAACAAATTTTAGTTCCAATCCTGTATTCTGGGTAATTGACTATTTCCTATAAACTAGTATTAACAAGAAAAAAAAATATTGTTTAGCTAAAATAATAAAAAAATATTAAGGCCATTATAATAGGAAGGAATGCTTGTGGACTCAGCTAGATTTTTTAAACTCGATTTAGTCAGTTTGTAGCAGCACTGAGCTTACTAAAGTGAACTTCAGAGAAAAGGGAAGGAAGCGGTTATTTCAGCTGCAAAAGACAATATGATGAGAATGCAGAAGAAAATAAGATGAGACCAGAGCAAACACAAAGTCTATCAGAATGTTCCTCTGGCTTCACCGATATGTATGCTGTAGATGCTGCACGAGTTCAGTCAGTTCAGTCCAGTCGCTCAGTCGTGTCTGACTCTCTGCGACCCCATGAAGCGCAGCAGGCCAGGCCTCCCTGTCCATCACCATCTCCCGGAGTTCACTCAGACTCATGTCCATCGAGTCCGTGATGCCATCCAGCCATCTCATCCTCTGTCGTCCCCTTCTCCTTCTGCCCCCAATCCCTCCCAGCATCAGGGTCTTTTCCAATGAGTCAACTCTTCAAATCAGGTGGCCAAAGTACTGGAGTTTCAGCTTTAGCATCAGTCCTTCCAGTGAACACCTAGGACTGATCTCCTTTAGACTGGTTGGATCTCCTTGCAGTCCAAGGGACTCTCAAGAGTCTTCTCCAACACCACAGTTCAAAAGCATCAATTCTTCAGTGCTCAGCTTTCTTCACAGTCCAACTCTCACATTCATACATGACTACTGGAAAAACCATAGCCTTGACTAGACGAACAATGCTATTTCCAATTCAGGCTCCTGCCCTGAGCATGACTGCTCTCACTGGCATGAATGTGGAAGGATGGGAATAGAAACCAATCCAGTGAAGTCCTGGATTCAATAACATACACAAAAAAAATCAATTCTAGGAGGTTTAACTACTTAAGTATACAAAATTACTGGAAGACAACACCAAAGACAATTTTTCCAAGTGGTAGCTAGATTTGGCTACATACAATTTAAAATTTGTTAATATAAATGACAGACTAGGAGTCACTGACATTAAAATATAAAGCATGTACAAATAAATAAGAAAAAAATGATTATAGTAATAGAAAAGCAGACAAGGGAAATAAGTAGAAAATTCCCAAAAGAGAAAATTACAAGGGCCCATATTTATTTTTTAAAAGTTAAACCACACTATTAGTCAAATAAAATGCAAATTATAGGAACCAGAAAACATTGTACCTACCAAAGTTGTTAAAAAAATTTAATATTAATGCCTAGAACAATGACAGTAAGATATAAACAACAATAATATTTGGGGGGAGGGAGTTTGGCAATTTATTAAGAAGCTAAAAATGATTCATCTTTTGACTCAACAAATCTACTTTTTGTAATCCATTCTAATAAAATAATCATGATTGTACAGAAAATTTTATCCATAAAAATGTTCAAATGGCAATATTTATAATATCAAAAAGGGCTTCCCTATTGGCTCAGAAGGAAAAGAATCCTCCTGTGAGATCTGGGTTTGATCCCTGGGTTGGGAAAATACCCTGGAGGAGGGCATGGCAACCCATTCCAATATTCTTTCCTGGAGAATCCCTATGGACAGAGGAGCCTGGTGGGCTACAGTCCATGAGATCACAAAGAGTCAGACACAACTGAGTGACTAAGCACAGCACAGCACATAAAGTTAAAAAACTAAAAACAAGTGTCCTAAAATAGAGATTGCTAATTAAATTATGTTATATTTATAAAGCAAAGGTGTATGCAACCATCAAAAATGATGTTATGGAAGAATATTTAATAACATAGGAATATGTTAACAATTGACTGCTAAGTAAAAAAAAATTTTTTTTAAGCTATGAAACAGCATGGATAGCATTCTTCCATAAAAGAAGGAGCAACCCAGAAGACTAGGTAGGAAAAACAGTTTGCTTCTTGGGTATCTGCGTGGAATCACTTGTAAAAGTTGTTGCAATACTGTGAGGAATTCAAAAGGTACACAGGGCTCAGGGAGAAGAGCTTTGACTCAATCAACAATATCTGGTGGCTATATCCATTCAACAGTGTACTGCTACAATATCTTGAAGTTAAGGATTTTTATTACTCATTATTTATTTAATAACTATATGTATTATAATTATTTATGTATATATAATTATATGTATGGAAACAGTGGAAACAGTGTCAGACTTTATTTTTGGGGGCTCCAAAATCACTGCAGATGGTGACTGCAGCCATGAAATTAAAAGATGCTTACTCCTTGGAAGAAAAGTTATGACCAACCTAGATAGCATATTCAAAAGCAGGGACATTACTTTGCCGACTAAGGTCTGTCTAGTCAAGGCTATGGTTTTTCCTGTGGTCATGTATGGATGTGAGAGTTGGACTGTGAAGAAGGCTGAGCGCCGAAGAATTGATGCTTTTGAACTGTGGTGTTGGAGAAGACTCTTGAGAGTCCCTTGGACTGCAAGGAGATCCAACCAGTCCATTCGGAAGGAGATCAGCCCTGGGATTTCTTTGAAGGGAATGATGCTAAAGCTGAAACTCCAGTACTTTGGCCACCTCATGCGAAGAGTTGACTCATTGGAAAAGACTCTGATGCTGGGAGGGATTGGGGGCAGGAGGAGAAGGGGACGACCAAGGATGGGATGGCTGGATGGCATCACGGACTCGATAGACATGAGTCTGAGTGAACTCCGGGAGATGGTGATGGACAGGGAGGCCTGGCGTGCTGCGATTCATGGGGTCGCAAAGAGTCGGACATGACTGAGCAACTGAACTGAACTGATGTATAATATAATGTATAATATAATTATATGTATATATATAAATATGTATATATAATTATACGTATTATAATTTTCCTAGTATTCAGGGTGGTGGTGATAGTTTAGTCGGTCAGTCATGTCCGACTCTTTGCGACCCTGTAGACTGTAGCCTGCCGGGCTCCTCCACCTATGGGATTCTCCAGGCAAGAATACTGGAGTGGGTTGCCATTTCCTTCTCCAGGGGATCTTCCCAACCCAGGAATCATACCCGGGTCTCCTGCATTGCAGGCAGATTCTTTACCAACTGAGCTGTGAGGGAAGCCCTGTGTATTCAGGGGGAAAGTGCTAAATCGCTCAACAATGTTGGAACTGTACATTTGAGATCACACGGTAACTGAAAACCTGAAGGTGAAAGAATAGATTTCTTTATTCACTCATTTGTATTTAACAATTACTCATACAGAGTTTCCTATGTGCAAGCACCATACTAAAGGCTTCAGAAATAATCATCTTTTTCTTACAATAATCATATGATACAATATACTATTATTATTCCCACTTTACAAAGAATGGGTGAGGTGACTTGCCCACGGTCAGAGAGCTACTGAGTGGCAAAACTGGGATTGAATCCCAGGAAGTCTGTCTCCTGGTTGGGTCACCACACTATTATGTACAACACCTTGCACAATATATGGACCATTGTTGCTGTCACTGTTTAGTCACTAAGTCATGTCCAACTCTTTGCAACCCCATGGACTGTAGCCCACCAGGCTCCTCTGCCCATGGAATTTTTCAGGCAAGAATATTGGATTGGGTTGCCATTTCCTTCTCCAATATGATGCTGAAGAAGACTCTTGAGAGTCCCTTGGACAGCAAGGAGATCAAACCAGTCAATCCTAAAGGAAATCAACCCCAAATACACATTGAAAGAACTGATGCTGAAGCTAAACTCCAATACTTTGGCCACCTGATGCGAAGAGTCAACTCACTGGAAAAGACCCTGATACTGGGAAATATTGAGGGCAAGAGGAGAAGGGGGTGACAGAGGATGAGATGGTTGGATGGCATCACTGACTCAATGGACATGAGTTTAAGCAAACTCTGGGAGACAGTGAAGGACAGGGAAGCCTGGCATGCTGTAGTTCATGGGGTTGCTAAGAGTCAGACATGATTTAGCAACTGAACAAGAGCAAGGATAAGTTTTAAACCTTAAATTGAGGACTAGAAAATATAAGATGTTAAATAAATATAGAAGGTGAGAGAGACAGATTCATGCCAGAAACAAATTAGTTGAGGATTTATTTCAAGTCCAAGAATAAAATGTAGCAGCTAAGAAAACTAATAATTTTTCAGACTTCATTAATAGAAAAGAAGTAAAGGAGAGGAATGAAAGGGAAAAAAATCTAAAAGTGATTGATTGTCTACTGGGTGCTAGGTAGTTTATATACAGAGAAAGTTTGTTGCTTAATCACTAAGTTGTATCCTACTTTTTTGCGACCCCATGGACTGTAGCCTGCCACACTCCTCTGTCTATGGGATTCTCAAGCAGGAATACTGGAGTGGGTTGTCATTTCCATATAAATCTCAATTAAATCTCTGGAGGAAGGGATTTGTGGGAGACTGGTTGCATCATTGGCTTCAGCGGCTCCCCTCCATCCACACGCATTGCTATGTGACTTTATACCTCTTTCTTCCTTTCCCTTCCCCCTGCTGCCCCATCAAGCGGTAGAATCTTCACTTTCTGAATTTCAGCTGGATTTTCTTTGGCCAAAGAATGCAACCAAAGCAACATCACACCAGTTCTGACTCCATGTCTCACAAGACCCTGTGTGCTTCCACGCTGCCTGTCTTGGAACCCTGCTAGTCACCCTATGAGTAAGTGTGGGCTCACTTACTAGAAGATAAGAGACCATTTATGTCATCACAGCTGAAGTCATCCTAGATCAGTCAACCCACTGAGTTCAGATATATAAGAGAGTTCAGCCAAGTTTAGCCAACCCTACCACAGTCTCTTGAGAAATAACGTGTGGTTATTGCTTTAGTCATTAAGTTTTGAGCTGTTTGTTGACATGGCAATAGTCATATGACCCTGCATTTTTTTTTTTTATAAAAGCAAAAACGGAGGCTGAAACAAGTATTTTACCCAAAAGCATCAAATTTTTAAGCCTATCTGGGAAGTCAAATCCAAACTATTTCATTTCAAAGCTCAGCCTCCTAACACTACCATCAAATGTATAACATTCAGATAGTAGAATAACCATCTCACTGACCTCTGTAGTAAACTCGCTACACAAGAAGTACTATATTTAATTCTACACACTTAAAATGAATCCAGAAGAAACTAAAAATAATTTTATAAACTCTACAAGAAAAACAAGGGAAAGGAGGGTTTGCTTAGGTTGGAAAAGATAAAGCTGAAGGACATAAAGAGAAGGATAAATTATTTTCCATTGTTACTGTCTCATTTACTGTGATTCCTTCAGGAAACAAGCTCCCCATACACAGAAAGATACATATAGTCCCTCGAGCCTATCAATGAATTCAGGTGAACTCTCAGTCTTGTGGTGTTTATCACATAAGGGTCTTCTTGACCTTCACAGGCTCACTTTGAGCTTTCAGATGGCCCTTCCCAAAACCATCTCTATATGACCACACTGTTCTCACCTTGATTGTTTTCTTAAATCCTTTTCCAGGTAACATGTCTACCAGCTTGACTTGGCCTCTGAAACTTGACTCTTCCCTCTACAATGATGTAATAAGGAAGTTCCTTCATACCACAAACCCAAGTCCTGTCTTGTGCCTCTACTCTCACCATCCTCAGAAACATAGAGGGTTATTTTTGTTTTCTGTAATCCAGCCACAGATGAGGGAGGAAACAGAAGATGGAAAAGGTACCTACTTCTTAACCATCTCAGCCAACAAGCTATGTGTGCCAGATTCCATTAGTGAGAGATAGTCACATGTCCCCACTGAAGTGTAAGACGAATTGGGAAATGCAGCCTTTGGTCACTTCCAAGAAGCCACTGCCCAGTAATTACTGCTCACTCTGAAAAGGGAATGCAAATCTTTGGTGAAGAGTCAATCGCCACTACTGCCCCTGGATAATAAAACAAATGGGCTTTAAGTTCTATTATAACTCCAGTTTTCATGACTCTCACCTTTCATAAAGTTCAGCGTAAGAAATATCCACTTGCATTTAACTGCAAATTCTTCAAATTTCTAGTCTGAACACATTGATCACAAGCTCTTATATTAGACCTTCAGGACTTACTGACTAAATAACAAGAAGAATGTACTTTGTATGCCCAGAACATATAGTAACTTCCCAAGGAATATTTGTTGAATAAATGAATATATGTTATCCAGGGTTACCCACACAAAATGAATCTGAATTCTCCCTTGAATTTAATGTCAGAGATGTTTGTTTATTAAAATAAATTTCTACACCTGTCTGCTCCTACCACATTAAGCTAGTGATGGTTCTGTGAGCATGTAATATTATGGTCCTTCATACACGTTCAGATACAGCTTCCTTTGCCTAGATTAATCTATCCCCATATTCACCTGGAAAATAGCCTTTCCCTTCCTCAAGAGTTGGTTCAAGCTTTTCTAGTAAGCAGCCTGAGGTGACCTCTAAAAATGGTACGGTATTCACTTGACCCAGAAAATCATGCAAATCAAGAGGTTCAAATCTTCATGTTCACTTTAGAATGCTTGTGAAACTGCCCAGGCCATTAAGAATATGCAATCTGAAAAGCCACCAAGTATCTGAAGGACGTCACCTTAAAGAAGCAACATGTGCCGTTCTGTCGTTACAACCGTGGAGTCGGTAGCTTTGCATAGGCCAAACAGTGGGGCTGGACACAGGGTCAGTGGCCCAGCAAGAGAGCTGAATTTTTAAGGCACATGCTCAAAAATGCAGAGTAATGATGAACTTAAGGGCTTAGATGTAGATTCTCTAGTCACTGAGCACATCCAGGTGAACAAAACCCCTAAGACGCAGGGCAGGACTTACAGAGCTCATCGTGGGATCAATTCATACATGAGCTCTCCCTGCCACGTGGAGATGATCCTTCCTGAAAAAGAACAGATTGTTCCTAAACCAGAAGAGGAGGCTTCAGAGAAGATATCTTCACAGAAGAAAAAGATACCCCAGAAGAAACTGAAGAAACAAAAACTTATGGCCCAGAAATAAATGCTGCCAAAAATAAATGCAAATAAAAGTAAACAAACAAACAAAGCGTCGGCTCAAGAATATCTCTCCTCCATGTACTTCTTCCCCTGTGCTTCCATTGTACCCATTACAATTCTTATTCTAATCTATGGAAATTATTTATTTATTTCTGTCTCCCCATTAGATTATAAACCATTTAAAGGTAGAAATCATGGCTTTTCAGCTTTACATTATCAACATCTTGACCACTGTCTGACCTTATCAGAGATGCTCAATTAATAAGTGTCTGCCTACAATGTGGGAGACCTGGGTTCAATCCCTGGGTTGGGAAGATCTCCTGGAAAAGGAAATGGCAACCCACTCCAGTACCCTTACCTGGAAAATCCTATGGACAGAGGAGCCTGGTAGGCTACCGTCCATGGGGTCACAAAGAGTCGGACACGACTGAGTGACTTCACTCACTCACTCAACAAATTATCATTGCTTTAATGTATCCCATACTTAAATAATAACCATATTAGCATTTGAAGAATGATACACTTCAATGATATATCTCTCACTCCTTGTCCCCTGAACACAAAGTAGGCTGATCTGTTGAGACAAATCAGAGTAGATATTAAAAGGGGAAAATCCTCAAAGTGGTATTTAAGTTGGAGAGCTTCTAATTTCATTCATATTACAATATGTGCATCTCTCAACATAATAATACATTCTCTCTTGGGTTCTATTACAGTTTCAAGCTGACTTGGACACCTAACTAGATGTTAACCAGTATTTTGTCTGCATGATAATCACTTCAGCAGAATTAATTTTAGTATTTTGTATGGGTACTACAGTATTTATAAAGCTGAGTCACTTGCCTTCAACTGAAATCTTTAATTTTTCAGATAGTATAAGAGGAGACAAGAAAAAAATTAGCTGGAAGCCTATGGGGTTCCTGATACCTACCATACTTACTTTACTCATCAAACTCTTAACATCAACCTAGTAAGAGATAAGCGTTACTATCAACATTTAGACGTGAGCAATCTAAGCTTTAGAAAGCTTAACATTGTTAGAGACAGGATTCAAGTTCAGATCCATCAGGATCTGTGGTAGGCTGAATAATGAGCCCCTCTTCCACCCACCCCCACCTCCATTAAAATGTCCATGTCCAACCCCCTAGAGCCTTATATGGCAAAAATGATGTGACTAAGGATGTGAGATTTGGATGTTATTCTGGATTACTGGTGGGCCCTAAATGTAATCAGAGCCCTTGTAATTGAAAGAAAGCATTTGTCTACAGTAGAGGAAAAGGCTTCCCTGGTGGCTCAGACAGTAAAGAATCTGCCTGCAATGAAGGAGACCTGGGTTCAATCCCTTGGTCAGGAAGATCCCCTGGAGAAGGGAATGTCAACCCTCTCCAGTATTCTTGCCTGGAGAATCCCATCGATAGAGGAGCTTGCTGGGCTACAGTCCATGGGGTTGTGAAGAGTCAGACATGATTGAGCACTAAGCACACCCACAGAGGAAAAGGCATGGCGACCTTGAAGGCAGAGTTTAAAGCGATATATCCAGGGAATGCTAGGGTACTCGAGAAGTGAAAGTGGTAAGGAACAGATTCTCTCCTGAAGCCTCCAGAAAAAAACAGGATTGCTGACATCTAGCTTTTAGCCTCTTAGATGTCTTTTGATCTTCTGAACACTAGAACACCAGAAAATAAATTTGCACTGTTTGTGTAATTTGTTGCTGTAGCAACAGGGACCAAACACAGGCTCCAAACTTTGAGAAAATCTACATAAATTAATTCAGTGCAACAAATACTACATAAGACAGAGTATTTAAACGCCTCCCCATCAGGAAAGGGCAACCACTGGAGAAGTGTCAGACCAGACAGGGGAATTCCAAACACAAACACCCTCCAAGGACACTTGAGCCACCCTTATGACTGTTCCACAGGAAAATGTGGTACTCTTTAGCCAAGTACTCCAACACATCTTCCCAGTTTGGTGGAAGGAATAGTGTGAGAGCCAGTCACTCAGGTAGCCAAACCATAAAACCTTGTAGAGCTAAATCAAAACTCTGAACTGAATCCACAAACCTGAGGTGGCCAACACAAACCTCAGTAGAACTAGTTGTACTTCCAATAGCAAAATATTTTTAAACAAGGGCCATAGTACATTTCCAGCTCTTGGGGCAAAGCCTTGCATATATCCTACAGTCGCCCAGCACTGGAATTCACCAGAGAATAAGTAACTCGGTGGGGGGGGGGGGGGGCCCAGCTTGCAAAATCTCTGCCTAGCCCAGATGGAAAAACCAAGCTACTGGCTTTGAGGCAATAAAACCTCACGCCAGCAATAGTCTCCTCCAGGATTACATTTGGCATAAGAATGGGAATTATAGTAGTTTGAATTACATGTACTTTTCCAATGCAAAATAAGTACTACCATGGAATGAAAGTTTGCTTATCTCTTCTGTTGTTCATTGAGACAATTCTCACTGACACTCAAGGCTGCTGCCCAGTGTCTCCCTCTCAAGGGAAGTGTCCCAAGGAGGCAACAATGGCCAAAGCCAAGAGAGAACAGAAACTTCTGAATAAAATTAGCTTTTGTTTTGTCTCCTCCTTTGATCTTGATAGATATTTCTTGATCTTGATAGATATTTCTTGATCTTGATAGATATTTCTTGATCTTGATAGATATTTCAGCACAAGTTTTCTGAAATATTCAAAAAGGTAAAGTTCAGAGGTAAAATTAATAATATTAGTAATAGAGACTTCCTTGGTGGTCCCGTGGTTAAGATTTCACCTTCTAACGTAGGGGTTGCAGGTTCAATCCCTGGTTGGGGAGCTGAGATCCCACCTGCCACATGGCCAAAAACCCAAAACATAAAACAGAAACAATATTGTAACAAATTCAGTAACGACTTTTCAAATGGTCCACACCAAAAAAAAAAAACACTCTCAAAAAAAAAAAAAAAAAAACAGCCCCCAAAATAATGATAATGTTGTCTGTTTGGTAAGGGAAGTTTCCTTGATGAGGTGGAGTATAATCTGACTGACAACAAAATATGAATATAATGAGAATGTGACTGAAATCTAAAGCAATTTTAATAGCATATATGGAAAGCAATAATAATATTTTCTAGAATCCCTTAATGAAAAAGCCATCCTCAAATTTTAAAATTCAATTTATTCACTCATCAATCTCCCTGAATCTCCTAAATTGAGGGTGTAAGAATTGTCAGAAATCCCATGAACCATATCTTAATTGCTTAAATGATCTTTACAATGACTTTTATTTCAGATGAACTATATCAGAAAATGTCTCCCTAACATTCATTAAAATCAAGTCAATAGGTAGTGATTGAGCATCAGTGATTCACAAAATGCTGTGAGAGATACAACAGTCAAAGTCAGTGTCCTCTCAGGGTTTATAATCTATGAAAAAGAAATGACAAAAATATATAGAATATTCAATAACAGAGTTTAAAATGTGGGTCAAAAAATAGAAACACATCACAGAGCAGTATCTGTGATGTGTAGTAGTAGATCAGTTAACAAATGATTCTATAGGAATGGCCACCAGAGGGTTTAAAGCAGAAGATCATATTAAGACTGCAAGCATAGAAGGAAACCAGGGAATTCAGTTGTTGCTATCACGTTACAGAGTGGCGAGAGCCCAGGAGTTAAATGGTGCAGGCACTAGAGTCATTCAGACCAAATGTCAAACCTCAGTTCCACCACTTGCCAGGTATCAGATCTTGGAAATAACTGAAACACTCTGAGCCTGTTTATCTTCTTCTGTAAAGCATGATCAAACCTGCCTCCCAAGACTGTATTGCAAGTAAAGTGAGAAATGTATGTAAAGTTCTCAGCAGAAAGTAGCTGTTCAGTAAGTATGAAAACTTTTCCTGTGGTAGCGGTTATTTATTCTTCAATAAAAACTTTTTCTGTGATTGTCATAACAGACTGTTATTCTCCACAAACCTAAACATCCTTTTTATTTCAGAGGTGTCACGGTGCACCTGTCACTCCCTAGTAAGCTATGGGTTTCCAGCTTGATTGTCATAGATGCCATACAGAAAGTGTCCTTCCCCACCAAAACATTTTTTAAAACTCCTGTCATTGCCACAGGATACAGAGAAGCTATATATATATATATATATATATATATATATTCAATTCTGTCATTTGCATTTTCTACATATTAACTTCCAAAATAGGAATGTGGCTTGTAAGTGATATTCACAGAAACTTGCCAGGAATACCCTTTTTTAAAGAAACTTTTCTCTTAAGATGGTAGTTTATTTTTCAGTTGATGGCACCTTGGCATGAAGGACACATGGTCATGGCACTGGAGAGAATGAAGCTTCCGTACACAAAGGAAGTCAGTCAGTTCAGTCGCTCAGTCATGTCCAACTCTTTGTGACCCTGTGGACTGAAACATGCCAGTCTTCCCTGTCCATCACCAACTCCCGGAGCTTGCTCAAACTCATGTCCATCGAGTCAGTGATGCCATCCAACCATCTTATCCTCTGTCGTCCCCTTCTCCTCCTGTCTTCAATCTTTCCCAGTATGAGGGTCCTTTCCAATGAATCAGTTCTTCGCATCAGGTGGCCAAAGTATTGGAGCTTCAGCTTCAACATCAGTCCTTCCAATGAATATTCAGGACTGATTTCCTTTTAGGATGGACTGGTTTGATCTCCTTGCCGTCCAAGGAACAGAAAGGAAAGGTGGGCTCAAGTTTAGAAGCAAAAATTCATGGACTTAATGTCACAGAATTATAAACTTAGAAAGTGTTAAAATGGTAAATTTTATGGCACGTGTATTTTATTACAATTAAAAAAAAAAACTTAAGTCAAAGAATATGTAACCATTTCCTGGATTAACAAGTCAGTATTGTGCAAGGAAACCAGCACTGTGTGGGGTGCATTAGAAAAAATCAAAGCCTTCCATAGAAATCAACTGATCCTCTGCCCTCCAAGCCTGTTCTTTGAGGAAGAACATATGCATAGCCTAAGACATCACTACAATTAGTCATCCATGCTCTAGAGAAAGACACAATCGTTCCCACAAGGGTGAACCTGGATAAGAGTAAATAGAAACCCATAGGAGATGATGGTCAAAACTCATCTCTTGGCCCTATTAGCCAAAAGTCATCACCAGTTCACTTAGTGCAGAAGACCTACAGAATGGTGTTGGAATGCACTACAGATTCTTCAGAGTGTTCTATTGCTCTGGGAATGGCTCTTGAGAGCAGAATCAATCAGGACAACAGATAAATCCTTCTAGAAAACCAAGCCACCCCATTCAGTGAGCCCTGCCACTGTTTCCAAAGAGTGATACAGGTCCTGGTAGTTCAGAATTCTGCAACTGGAGCTGGTGCTGCTGGGTCAGAAAGGATTCACACTGTGGTTAACCCCTCCATGCCTCACTTAGTATATGCTACAATATGAAATGTTCAGGACTGGACATTGCTTAGAAAATTTGGCACTCAAAGCGGCCAATGACCAAGTCAGTCTTTATAAGGGGAAATTTTGTTGTTGCAGTTATTCGTAGTCTTCTGCCCTTGTTCCTACCTTGCTTACAACACACTGGTGTAGCTGGAGACGAGGCTGAGAGACATCCATACAGCAGCTTACCACGTCCACCCTTTTACAAAGAGTCTCCTTTGAAGTAGATGCTCTTTGGACAGCACACATGCGGGTCTCACCTTGGAGCCCAATCCAAGGGTATCATTCACCTGCCTCTTCCAACCTCCAGCTGCCTCCAGGCACCTCAGCAGTCCATGTCAGCTGGTATCAGGAGAGCCATCTGCAAACCAGACTCAAGCTTTCCCCTTTACCTGAATGCAGCCAACACCCCCATGAAGTCACAGCTGTGGGTGCTACAGGCACAATGGCAAAAACAATGACAGCAACTGAAATGTTAAGAAATGGACATAAATGGTTAAATAAAGTATGGTATACGAAATGAAAAAAAATCATTTAAAATAATGTAACAAATAATGAGATAATTTTTATAACAGGTATGCTGCTGCTGCTGCTGCTAAGTTGCTTCAGTCGTGTCCGATTCTGTGTGACCCCATAGGCGGCAGCCCACCAGGCTCCCCCGTCCCTGGGATTCTCCAGGCAAGAACACTGGAGTGGGCTGCCATTTCCTTCTCCAATGCATGAAAGTGAAAAGTGAAAGTGAACTCGCTCAGTCGTGCCCGACTCTTAGCGACGCCATGGACTGCAGCCTACCAGGCTCCTCCATCCATGGGATTTTCCAGACAAGAGTACTGGAGTGGGTTGCCAATAGGGCTGGTTTTTTGTCTTTTGTCCTTGCTATAAGGTTAAGCGTGAACATACACGTTAGGAAACAGTGATTATTTATGGTATGTACATGCGTGCATGCTAAGTCACTTCAGTTGTGTCCAGCATTTGTGACCCCATCGACTGTAGCCCACCAGGCTCCTCTGTCCATGGGTTCTCCAGGCAAGAATACTAGAGTGGGTTGCCATGCCTTTCTCAATGGGTGGGATCTGGGTGGGATCTTCTCCACCTAGGGATTGAATCCTGGTCTCTGGCACTAGGCAAGTGGGTTCTTTACCACTAGCACCACCTGGGAAGCTCTATTTATAGTATACAATTTAAAATATGCAAATAAGCAGGAAAAAGAAAGGTAACATCTCCTAATTCCCCATCTCACACACAAAACTCTCAATGCGTACAGAGACTAACCTATCGGAAACTTTGGAACAGCTCCTGCCTCACAAAATCTGCCCTACTGATCATTAACTATATCCTTAGAAATTCATCATGCAGTCTTAATGGCTTTTTTCAGTCTTGGCAGTCATAAAAAGGTACATTCTGTTCCTTTAAATCTGCTAACACCCTGAGCGTGTGGAGATGGGCTGCAGTGTTGGAGGGGAAATTTCGGGAAAGTAAAGAGAGAGTGGGCATGAGCAGAAATCTTATTGAAGGACAAATTGAATCAGAATTTAAACACAAAAGCATTTCCACAAGCTACTGTTTACTGCTACTGAAGTCTTCTTTGTGCCCATGTTTAAGGCAAAATGATGACAAAAATACCAAGCTTATAAATGATACCACACTAGGGTCAGAAGTAAGAACAAAAAGGGAAAATTGTTAAACACTTTGGAGGAGGGCAGGAGGCAGGAATGTGTTCTGCTTTACTGAACTGGGGCCAGAATGTTTTGTTTTGATTGCTCTCCTACTTCCTTCCACATTTGTAACACCTCCCTTACACTTAAAGCAGAAATTTCTGATCAAAATATTGCAGCACCTACAAGGTCAAAAGAAGGTTCTCGAAGGATGGTCATCTCAACCATCAACCAGGAAGCAAACACCACAGCCCTGTTCCCCCAGCCCAGAGAGCCTCACTTTCCGGTAATGAGGTACCAAGGAAGGAACAAAACTCCCCGTTCTTCCTGTAAGCCCAGTTAGAGAGGTTGGCCCTGGGCAGAGCTGGGAGGGAAAGGACTTGATGATCTGTGCCTTTCCATCTTCTCCTTCACTGCCCCTTTCCTGGAACCTTTCTCCAAAAGCCACATCCCACATCCGTAGTCTACCAACAGCGTCCCCAGTGATCCCATTCTTATTTTTTCATGAGATTATTGAACTAAAAAAAAAAAAAGTTTCAAAACTTCCACATAAATTGCTAATGATATAATTCCAGACCTGTGGAGAAAGATATTTAAGATGGAATACCCTCTCAAGAGAGACATTTCAAAGTTCCCAGCATCTTGTCCCTCCACTGCCCCTCACAAACGGAGACCCTCAGTGACCTACCAGTGAGTGCTCCTCCTCAGACCCAGACTTCACCAGAGAGCACCTGAGTAGGATCTCCTGCTTTAAGACCACCTAAGAACCATGCTACCTGTATTCATCTGTCAGGGCTGTATTGCAGAACACCACAGCCTGGGTGACTTTAACAGAAACTAATTTTCTCACAATTCTGGGGGCTGGAAGTCTAACACTGAGGTGTTGACAGGTCTGTTTTCTTGAGATTTTGGCTTATAGATGGTCACCTTCTTGCTGTGTCTTCACATGGTCGGCTCCCTGTCCTAAACTCCCTCTTATAAAAACATGAGTCATACTGCATTAGGGCTCACTCAAATGATTTCATTTTGCCTTCATTACCTCTTTTTTTTTTTAAAATAAATTTATTTATTTATTTTTAATTTTTACTTTACAATTCTGTATTGGTTTTGGCATAGATTGACAAGACTCTGTCTCCAAATACAGTTACACTCTGAGGTCCTGGGAGCTAGGGCTTCAACATATGAGTTTTAAAAGAACACAGTTCATATATGTATAGTTATAGCTGATTTGTGTTGTACGGCAGAAACCAACACAACATTGTAAAGCAATTTTCCCCCAACTGAAAAATAAATTAAAAAACAGAAATGAGAAAAAAAAAGAACATAGTTCAACCCATCTTACTCTTCTTAAAACATCTTCAGAAAAGAATTTCAAAAAGCCACAGAAGGATAAAGCTGTTGTTCTTCAATATAGCTAGGAATGTTAAATCAGGCTTCCTTTACAGGGAAAAAGCCCTAGCAGCTAAGGGATGGAAGAGATATTTCAAAAAGAAGAAACCTGTTGGAAAGTTCCCAGCTGACTCAGCTCCAGGAGGAGAACATGAGAAGAAAACAAGAAACCACCCTGACCATGAACTTGCCATGACACTACCCACAGGGAGCTGAAGGGTCTCCTTCATTGTCACCAGATAGTGCAGGATGCGAGCACCATCCAGTCAGATGCATTAGGGACTTCGGACCTAAACCGTGAGTGAGACAGGCTGTGATCACCCAGGCTTGATGACTCAATAGAGTGAGCAGTCTGCTGTTTTCCCACACCCAGAAAGAACATATGGCACTACTTTGAGACTGTTTGTCATCTAAGGCAGCCACACCATTCTTTTTCCTTTTGTTTACTTTCCATAACAATAACTATAACCCATATTGAACTCTCACTGCATAGCAGGCATGGGGTTTATTGCTTTGTATGCATTTTCTCACTTAACTGAGAAATGGAATATTTCCTGCCAAATCAGTAAACAAAGGATATCACAGTCATCAGCAATTACAGCCACAACAGAAGGTAAGCTAGTGAGCCCTGAGGGAACTCAAGAAGGAAAGAATACCTGCCACCAGCAGCCATCAGAACTGTGAACATTTGAACTGTGGTGTTGGAGAAGATTCTTGAGAGTCCCTTGGACTGCAAGGAGATCAAACCAGTCAATCTTAAAGGAAATCAGTCCTGAATATTCATTGGAAGGACTGATGCTGAAGCTGAGGCTCCAATACTTTGGCTACCTGATGCAAAGAACTAACTTGGAAAAGACCCTCATGCTGGGAAAGATTGAAGGCAGGAAAAGAAGTGGATGACAGAGGGTGAGATGGTTGGATGGCATCACTGACTCGATGGACATGAGTTTGAGCAAGCTCCGGGAGTTGGTGATAGACAGGGAAGCCTGGTGTGCTGCAGTCCATGCGGTCTCAAAGAGTTGGACATGACTAAGCTGAACTGAACTGAGCAGCCATCAAACAGCAGCCACTCCCTCTGGTGAGCCCTGAGGAAACTCAGGATGTAAAAACACAGGATACTGGCCCCAAATCGCTGAGGTGCATATCAAAGGAATGATTTCAGTGAACCCAGACTCTTGCAGCTTCCTATACATAGAAAAGTGCTAAATTCTTTAACTTGGGATATCTGGTTTTCTTTACCTAATAATAATCTTTTGATGATCAGACTACCTGCCCTTCATTACAAAACTTCTATATAACCTGGCTCCTCGCCTCGCCTCCTCAGAGTAGCTCTCTCAGGGTTACTTGAGATACTATCTCCCAGGTTTGAAGTTCTAAAAGTTCCCACTGAATAAAACATAACTCTCAACTTTTAGGTTGTTAATATTTTTTAAGTCCACATAACCCTTACATTGGAGAAGGCAATGGCACCCCACTCCAGTACTCTTGCCTGGAAAATCCCATGGATGGAGGAGCCTGGTAGGCTGTAGTCCATGGGGTCGCTAAGAGGCAGACACGACTGAGCAACTTCACTTTCACTTTTCACTTTCATGCATTGGAGAAGGCAATGGCAGCCCACTCCAGTGTTCTTGCCTGGAGAATCCCAGGGACGGTGGAGCCTCGTGGGCTGCCGTCTATGGGGTAGCACAGAGTTGGGCACGACTGAAGCAACTTAACAGCAGCAGCAGTAGCAACCCTTACATTATTAGCTTTATTTTAAATAGGAAGAAACTATCCAAGACCACACAGCTAGCAAGAGTAAGAGACTGTATTAGAACTAAGAACTCTGACACCAGAGCCCTTAGCTACTTCTCTTCATCAATCCACCTTCAAGAGGCAATAGGATTTGGCTAGAACAGCATAGCTGGAAGGAACCACAAGGAATATTTACAGAAGCCAGAGTGCAGATCCTAACTCAATGACCATGGGCAAGCTATTTAATCTCTCTATCCTCAGTTGTCTCCTATACAATCTGGGGATAATTTACAAAAAGCCCCATCAAAGTAATTCATAAATACTATTACTATTATTATTTTCTTTCTTAAAACTATTTACATGATTAAGCATGTAACAATACAAATCACTGAAACTACACTAATACATAAAATAAAGTAATTCCTTGCATTGCAAACTTACATTAATTAGTACTACTAGTTTTTTTAGTTCATTTTTCAGCAAAGGTGAAATTTATATGGGCCCTTCTTTTTCAGTCCCTTTTAAAATCACTACTGATTGCTTATTAACATTGCATTTTCATTATCCCTACAGCCTCTCAATCCCTCAGGAAGATTCAGTGAATAATTTAAAATTCATGTTTAATTTATTATACATGCCTATAGCAATTTTTTTTTCATAGAGTGATCCTTGTTAAAGTTCCCAAGGCCTGGAGGCACAAGTGGCTCCATTAAAAAGGTATTTCTCGGTTTTCTTGTGGGACTCGTTTAAAAAGTGCTGGAGTGGGCACATTCATAGCTAATTGACAGTAGATTATATGCTATTCTATTCACCACATTTGAAGAAACATTTCTCTTTTGTCTGATAATTAGTTGTATGCCAAAACATTCCATTTTCTGATTTTGGGATTATAATTAAAACATATGACATAAGATAATGTAACTGATTCAACTATTTTCCTGGGTAGTGGTTCAAAGGAGAATTATAGGGGTAAATCAAGAGTACGGGAAAGAATGGAAGAATGGTCAGTATATGCTTCTAAATAGAGGTTTGGAAGGGCTTCCCTGGTGTCTCAGATGGTAAAGAATCCGCCTGCAATGCGGAGACCTGGGTTCGACCCCTGGGTTGGGGAAGATCCCCTAGAGGAGGGCATGGCAACCACTCCAGTATTCTTACCTGGAGAATCCCATGGACAGAAGAGCCTGGTGCACTACAGTTCATGGGGTCACAAAGAGTTGGACATGACTGAGCAACTAAGCACACACACAGATGCTTGGAAAATTAAGTGATAGTGAGACAGAGTGGAGAGGCAAGGTATTTCACATGCCTTCTCCAGATGCTCCAAATGAAATCATCAGGAAGAAGTGGAGTGCTTTTCTCTGGCTGTGACCTCCAGTTTGGGACCAAGATCCATCCACAATTAGGTACCATGTACTTTCTTAGAACAGAAATGAAGCCAGACATGGCATATCTTTCTGCTGGAGCTAGTTCCACAATCAGTCAAATGGTTTATGTTTCACTGACATTGAGCTTGACTTTCAAGTCTTCTAAACTCTAAACTGGGCCTCTTACATGTGACTAAGATGATTTCTATTTATTGAGTCAATAAGGTTATTCGTGTTTGTAGATATGTGAAAAACATGAATACAACCAAGCATAAATTCCAAATCACATGGTCTGGGAGACATTGATTTGACTTGGGTAAGTATGGATTATTTTTCTTAATGTACCTGTAGTTAAAGATCTTCCTTACTATATGTTGTGCCACCAAAACGATAAGGGGTCCAAGCAGCCTTGGGAAAACTTCTCTTTCCCTGGTTAATGGACTCAGGGAAGCCATACACGTTTTAGTCAATAGAGCTTTCACGCTACTTGCCAAACAGATGGACTGTCTGACTAGGGGATGGCTCTAGAATTTTCTATCAAAATAACTGTGGTTTTTTTCAAAATAGGTTAACTTACTTCCAGTAAATATGAACAATGTCTCAGGATTGAGGACAAAAAAATTAAGGGATCTATTCCCTGGGGTGGGGGGGGAATTGTATATTTTTTCACTTAGGCTTTATTTAATGCAGCACTGTTGAGAAAAATGATTTTGATTTCTCTCACCATTTTATCTTCAATACCCAGCAGAGTGCCTGTACCATAGTAGGAGATTTTAAATATTTGTTAAATAGGGGAAACCTATTTGGTTAAAAGTAAGCAGGCTCCAGCATCCTGATCATCTTATATAATACATTCAAATAGAGAATCAATGTATTTATTCATCAAAGCATCAACTCTGTGTAGAACACACTTGCCATAATGTCAGTTTTCTTTCAGGGAGGAGAAGCAATTAGTTTGAAACAGACATTCTTCAAATGCAGATCACAATAAAGAACGCTCTCCTCAGGAATGGGCATAGCCCCTTATATTTGCAAATCTCTTCATGCTCAATTTCATTAGCTATGTTAAGAATAAGACTCTAGAATTTCAGAGGTAGTATCTCATTTTACAAATGAAGAATAAAAATCCAAAGGCAGTAATTACAGCTGATAGTAACTGAGAACTTACATACTTAATGCTTAAAACCCTAAGGAAAATCTGCAAACCTATTATCTAATCAGCACAGCCATCGTGTGAGGTAGGTAGTATGTTATTTGATATTGGAGGAAACTCAGATGGTTAAATGACAAATCAAATGTCATATGGTTTCCAAGTGGTGAAGACAGGATTTGAACCAAGGTCTGTTTTGCTCCAGAGCTCAGGTCCTTAACTGCTTCCGTGCTCTCTTGTCCTCTGAAAGTTCATAAGGGTTTTGGTCAAGTCCATTCCTGGGGCTTCCATGGTGATCCAGTGGTTAAGAATCTGCCTCCCCATGCAGGGGACATTGGATAGATCCCTGGTCTGGGAAGATTCCACATGTCACGAGACAACAAAGCCCATGAGCTGCAACTCCTGAAGCCAGCATGCTCTAGAACCCATTCTTCTCGAGAGTTCCAAAGCCACTCCTCCAACAAGTTTCCCAGTTTCCCCTGATGGAAACTTTCTCTGCAAAGCCAGCCTCTCTTAGGTTTAAGTCAATGCCCCGCCTTGTGTTATTCTGCAGTCACTGAGACCCAGCTGCATCCCTAAATCCCTTCCCAATCCACCAGCTGATGACTGAGCTCTCACCATTAAAGTTTAACTACTTACATAAAAGCACGAATGCCTATTAAATTTTAAGAGTCCCTGGAAGCGATAACAAGTTTGTGCTTTTGATTTTCCTCTTATTATAAAAGTGTACAGGAATAGAAAGTGACCTTAACATAAGGTCACTTTCCCAAAGAGGAAAAAAAAAATTGAATGGTTTTGACTAACTTAAATATAAACATTTAGAGGTATAGATGAAATGGTTATGTATCTAATTTCAATGTTTACATTATTTAATTTAATTAAGCATACATATTTAAAATCATATAAATAACATTCGATTTAGAAATACTGTTTCTCCCACTCTTCCGTTCATTAAGGCATAGATTCAAAGTTGCTGTATGTGTCTTTAGCGGCAAGCCTCCTTCATATTATGAGAGACACTTCTGAGCCATCTGACAGTTTTCCAGACATAATCTTTTCTTTCATCTAGTGTGTTTTAACTATGATGCTGCCACTGGAATTTTTATCTCAAGCCACAAGTACTTATTCACAAAACACTATGACAACTGTTTTTCCATTTATTGTACAAGTATATATTCATAATCTTAATAATTTAACCACTTACAGTATTGCTTTGTAAAGGGAATTCTAGAAAACTGACTTATAATGACATCTAAGCCTTGCAATTTGGGGATTTGATCCCAAAGGAAGAATTCATTAAATTGATGTTAAATGTATTTGCTTTTTTTTTTTTTCAGAATATCACCATAATCATCTAAAATTTTATTATTTCTTAAGGTCATTTAAAGCTAATGTGTTTTCCTCAGATAGTATTTTGTGGATCAAAAAATGTCAGAGAGAGCATTCCACAATGCAAAGGATTCTGGAAGGACTAGAATGTAAAGAGACTCCCGCTTTACTGAGAGATATTTGGGAGGGGGCATCAAATTCCCTTATATCACATATATTAATACATACTTATTCTAGAAACTTCAGATAATACATAAAATTAAAGAGGTGAAAATAAAATCATAAATAATGCTGCTAATTAGAGATTATTATTTCAATCTTTCAGTTCATTTCCTCCCAGATCTTCCTCTTAAGCCTTATTATATATTACAATCAATTCAATTGGCTCTATTATCATTTAATATTATAAGCATTTCCCTTACTAGGGATATTTTGTAAGAAAGATAAGCCATCATTCAGCCAACAAGCCCACTGTTGCAGTGCACTGATACTGTCTGGGGGAAGGGACAATATCACAAGAAGTCACCAGCCCCTTGCACCTTCATGTCCATGGCTATAGATTCCCTTTTCCTTTATTGAACTTGGGAAGATTCCCTGGAGGAGGGCATGGCAACCCACTCCAGTATTCTTGCCTGGAGAATCCTCAAGGACAGAGGAGCCTGGTGGACTGCAGTTCATGGGGTCACCAAGAGTCAGATACGACTGAGTGACTAAGCACACACACAAGCATGCATGCCTGATAAAATGAGCACAGGAAAAAAAGAAAAATAAGAATATGACCCAAGTGAAATATACCAGAAGTGAGTACAGGGCAGTCCCTACCCTCAAAAGAGAGACCTGTAAACAATTAATTGCATAAAATATGATAAGGACTTAAAAAGAGGCATATACAAAATGCTATGACCATAAAAAGTAGACAGTGTTGACCACTCAAGGGACGTTTCATGGAGGAGTCAACATCTGAGAATTTGGAGCGTTTTTTGTTAGTTACGTTAATTGCTGGGTTTTTGGATATTAAGACTAAATTTTTTAAATATTTGCAAGAAATTCACAAGAAATCTTTGGAATCTTTCCCCCAGTAAATTCTAAGAACTGAGCAAGTCTGATGTGTAGAAACCTGCTGAACCACACCTGAATTACACACCAACTGAGTATTTCCTGGTCTGGGAATTTTTTCCCAAAAGCAACTTTGGATAGGGGAAGAAAAGAACATGAGGGTACCTGGCCTGAAGGGATGGGACAAGTGTGAGCACGAAAAGCCAGAACCATCTCTGCCGCTCCCACACTCATCTCCCTGCCTTGCATTTCTGTGTCCCACACGCACTGCAATGACACCTCCACTTGTGCTCTCTGGTCCTCTGAAATAGGCAATCTCCTCTCCCTCTAGTAAGTTCCCAGAATTTATGGGAACTGAGAAGAATTTATTTCTTCCCAGCAAGAATGTAATTGTATCGAGTCCATGACTGGATCGGAGTTTGAGGCTCAACTTCACTACGTATACTGTGGGCTCTGAGTGACCTTGGGTGACTGGCAACCTCCTCTCTCCTCACATTTCTGCCCAAGGAAACTTGCTAACTCTGTGGGTGAAGAAACAGCCACAAGCAAGTAACAGATGCATCCCTTCTGGCCACACTGACCCTACAGAGTCTTCACCTCAGATCTGTTTCTTGCTTTTACATGGCAGCTTGGATTTGACATTTTCTGAACGTCCTAAGGCCACTACACCCAGAACTCTGAGGTCTGTCTCATGTTGGGGGAACTGGGCTGGGACAGTGAGGGCCAGATATGTAGACTTTAGAGTGCTCCCCAACCACCCTACCTAAAGTAACCCCCACTCCACGCAACCCACATAGTTAAGTCTGCATTTATTTTCTTCATAGCATGGGTCACTTTCTGAAACTATCTTTTGGCTTGGTGTGTTTACTTATTTATTGTCTGTCTTCCTAGTAAAGTATACCATAAGAACAGGAATCTTGTTCAAACACCTAACACAGTATAAGACTCTAAAGATGAAAGGGTATTAAAGAATAAATGAACAAACAAGAGTAAATGTGACTTCAGAAGATGATAAGGATGACATGGTGCTAAATATTGGAGAAAGAATGACATAGGATAACATCTCTGATCTCCAAATCTCACCATCTGATAAGAAGAGAGAATAAGAAACAAAATAATTTCAATACGGTGTGAAAAGCGTAATATCAGACATAATACATAAGTGCAGAGATAGTACAGAGGAAGAGGCCTAGATATTTTCGGAAGGAAGTAATTTCCCAATTTAGTTTTAAAGAATTAATGGAAATTTGCCAGGTGGCTAATAAGGGAAATCCTTTCAAGAAGGCCTCTTGGATCATTATTCTGACCTAAACATTTACCTCATTTCCCTTCCCCACGGAAACTTGGGGTTAAAAATACCCTTTAGGATCATCCAGTCCAGCAGTTTTTAAAGAGGACTGCCGCAGTTTTAAAATACGTCCACAAACTCTCTGACGCTCATCCCTTCTGTGGAGCCTAATGCATTTCCCTTTGGATGTGGGCTTAACTTAGTCATTTCTAAAGAAGAGAATGTGGGAAAATGATAAAGCCTGACTTCTGAGGCTGGGTCCCAGAATACACCATCGTTTCCATTTTATCCTATCTTGGATCACCCATTCTGGAGGAAATCAGCTGCCATGTTGTGAGGACTCATAAGTCTTCTCAGGTGGCGCTGCTGCTGCTACTGCTGCTAAGTCACTTCAGTCGTGTCTGACTCTGTGTGACCCCGTAGATGGCAGCCCACCAGGCTCTTCCATCTCTGGGATATGGTGGCACTAGTGGTAAAGAACCTGCCTGCCAATGCAGGAGACACAGGTTCAATCCCTGGGTCAGGAAGATCCCCTGGAGTAGGAATTGGCAACCCATTCCAGTATTCTTGCCTGGAAGACCCCATGGACAGAGAATCCTGGGGGGCTACAGTCCATAGGGTCACAAAGAGTCAGACATGACTGAAGAGACTTAGCATGTACATAAGACAATGCAGGGAGGCCTCTTGCCCACAGCCAGTGAGGGGACCTTCCTGGAAACAGACCCTCCAGCCCCAGTTAAGCCTTTGGATGATGGCAACTATGGTCAAGATCTTGCCTGCAAGCTCGTGAGACCCTGAATTCCCCAGCTGAGCTGCTCCCAAATTCCAGACCAACAGAAACTGCGAGATAATAAATATCTGTTGTTTTTCAGCCACTAAGTTTGGAATGATTTGTTATATAGCAACAGATAACAAGTATGAGGATCTCAGATAGTTTGTATTTATGTGAATTATAACTCTTTACATTTACTGTATTAGAAATAAAAAGTGAGAAGTTCAAAATATTTGTGTATTAATTCATTTAAAATAATCTTAATAAATATAGTATGTTAGCATAAATAATATTTTATGAAAAATATTTTTCCAAACAAAAATTGTTTAGAAGAATGGCATCACTTTACATTTTTATAAATCTTTTTTTTATGTTTGCTTTAATGGAAGATAGCTCTATTCTTACATAGACTTTTGTATTTAAACACTTGTGAAACCACCGATCTTATAGCTTCTGTAAACTCCACTATACCCTGGTAAGAGAGTAAGAATGAAAGTCACTGACCTTGTCAGCATTCTCTGTAACACCCGTGACATGTAGACGCACAATCATGCTTAAACATGCTCAGTGACTGGAAACTCACTAGTTCCCAAGAAAGCCCACTGCTCCCTCCAAAACCTTTCTATAGAGTTCCTATCTCGGCCATGCTAGTTTTCTCTCTCATTAGTCTTATGCATTCTCCCTAAGATTATTCAGAATAAGTCTAATCATTTATTTAAGGCTAAGACCATCTTAAAGCATATTTCAAGAGTACATAACTTTACAGAATACATAACTTTACAGAGTACATAACTTTACAGAATACTGTTGTCCATGTCTCCTTAAAAAACAACTTTAAGATAATCAGTTCAATTCTTAACAAACATCTCAAAAGAATTTATCGAGTTATGCCCTTCTGCCAGTTCATCTCAAGATCTGCCTGTGATCTTTTACCAGACACAAATATCCTTATAATGGCCGTTTTCAGGTATTAGACTAGCAGAACTTACAGACTTCAAGTATCTGGGATGGTAAAATTAAAAGAACACTGAGGGACTACCCTGGTGGTAGAGTGGATAAGAATCTGTCTGCCAACAGAGGGGCCACAGGTTTGACCCCTGGTCCAGGAAGACTTCACATGCCGCTGGGCACTAACTAAGCCCATGCACTACAACTACTGAGCCTGTGCTGTACAGCCTGCGAGCAGCAACGACAGAAGCCTGCGCTTCGCAATAAGAGAAGGTGCTGAAATGAGAAGGGCAAGTACCATAAGGAAAAGTAGCCCCTGCGCACCACAACTAGAGAAAGTCTGGGAGCCACAATGAAGACCAAGTGTGACCAAAAATAAAATATATAAATAAAATTTAAAAAAAAAAAAAAGAACACTGAAAACAACCACTGCAATTCAGAAGAGAGATTTCCCTTTTCTGTTTAAGGGCCAGCCTTCTCATTGCGTTAGTCATCCAAGTTTTGTGTTTTAAGTGCCTCCTACAGCATCCTGAAAGTTTCAGGCATATTTCCACATAAATAAGTTGAGCTTAGCTATTCATCAAAATTGTCCACTAGGTCCCTGTTTAGAGGTGGCCTGGGAAATGACGTCTGCTGGTTTGTGAGGGTAGAAAGACAACATTTGTGGCTGGTTCTGAATCACAGAAACAAGTTCTGGAAACATCTCCAAAAAAAAAAAAATTATCCAGAATAGAAAATACAGTTTCTTCTCATGTTAATCCTGAACTCTGGGAAGAAGAGCAGTGCTCAGTCAGACTTAAAAACTGAGTTTAAATCCTCTTACATTCACATGAAAATATTTGACACACGCACCAGAAAGATGGTACTCTGCTTATGGGAACGTAAATTGGTCATTATGGAAAACAGTATGACGGTTCCTCAACAAATTAAAAATATAAAAACTATTATATGATCCAGAAATTTTACTTCTAGGTATACATCCAAAGGAAATAAAATCAGTATCTCAAAGAGACATCTGCACTGCCACAGTCATTGAAGCGTTATTCACAGCAGCCAGCATATGGAAACAACCTAAGTGTCCATCAACAGATAAGTGGCTAAGGAAAATGTGATACAGATGTGACAAAGATATATAGACACACATGTATAAAGTGTAATACTGCTCAGCCATACAAAAGTAAGAAACCTTGTCATTTCCAACAACATGGATATACGTAGGGGACATTACGCTAAGTGAAATAAGAAAAACATAACAGAGAAAGACAAACACTGCATGATTCTACTTATATGTAGAATTTTAAAAAATGTTGATAGAAACAGAGAGTAGAACATTAGTTACTAGAGGGTGGGGAAAACAGACAGATGCTGTCAAACAGTACCAGCTTTCAGCTATAAGGTGAATAAACTCTGGGGATGTAACCTACAGCATGATGACTAAAGTTATTAATACTGTACTGTGTACTTGAAATTTGCTAAGAGAATAAATCTTAAACGTTCTCATCACACATACACACAAAATGGTAATTAGGTGAGGTGACAAGGTGTTAATAAACCTAATTGTGGTTAATATTTTACCATGTATATCAAATCATCATGATGTACTCTGTAAATATCTTACTATTTTGTCAACTAAACCTTAATAAATATGAACAAAAAACAACATGAATTTATGGCTGTAAAAAATCACATTGTATCTGTAGTGTATAATAAATAGCATATACTATTTTATTTGTCAACTGTGCATATTAAAACTGGGGGGAAATAAATAGAAATAAAATTTAAAACAAATACAAAAAAACAAATGAACTGAATCCATCTAAATGCCATTTCTAATATATTCAGTCTCCTAAATTAGAAAGATTATAAGATTTATAGAACTTTGTACTGTCCCTGAAAACAATCTAAATTAACATTACACAGTTCAGAGGATTCATTAAGCCATTTCTTGTGTTCTCTCACTGCATAATAAAGAAAAGTATGAAATTAGTATTTTAGTCTTAATAGTACCAGCTAACATTTATTGTTTATTACATCAAGGACTGTACTAGGTGCTTTTTACCTTTAGTTCATTTAATCCTAATAACCACACCAAGTCCTCTCGCTATATCCCTTTTATAGAGAGGAAAACTGAAATTTAGAAAGCATACAGCCAAGGTCACAAAATTAGAAAATGGCAGAGAACAAATCTAAAACAATGACCTATGAAATGCCAAAGCTCAACCTCTAAATCATTGCACTATAAAATTCTGGTAGCATGAAAAACCTAATACATGTGGGTAGGGATGATAATTATTTACAGTTCGATCTTAGAAAGGATGAACTAGGAACTGCTGGCAACACCCAGGACCTCCCAAACATAAGGACCCTTTGATTTCATCATTACACGCACATCATTAGAGGACAGGAAATGGCCTTCTAGGCATGAGGGAAAAGGAGATATGTGAAAACTGGCAAGATGAGGAAATAAGCCGCAAAAAACTGGTTCGACTGCATAAGAGTGATACTGATTAGAACCATTTGTGTGTGCTCCATTTACATTTGTACTGCAACACAGCAGGCTGCACAGATTTTGTTTTTTTATCATGTATGTTTTATTTTATAGCAACAAATTCTTCCCACTGGACCTCTCACATTTGAATGTAGAGAAGCAGCACGTTGGGACTTGGGCGTCATTCTGACCCAGGTCTGAAGCTTGGGGCATTATTTATTGCCAGTGTAGCCTTGGGCAACCTGTACAAACTCTAACCTCAGTTTTTTCACCTGTAAAGTGAAGGTTAAAAAAAAAGGAAGAACATGTTTTAAATATCATATAGTATTTAATACATGTAAAACCACATGGCACTTTGTTAACTATTATTTGCATTGTGATGGTGATTAATAAGCAAGGCCATTTGAGCATCGAAAACTTGAAATGGTTTTGTTTTTCTAATTAGACAAAAGCATTGTCCTCACCTCCCTCCATTTTTCAGCTGTTTCCAATTTATAGTCCCACCCCTTGCCCCCCACCCCCATGGTGGGACTTCTGTATCCTTCAACAAATACAACAACTCACTAAGAGAAGAAGCAAGGATAAAACAAACAGCGGGTGGAGTAACAGAAGAATGAGAATAAAAGGAAGAGGCTATTTTTAAGTTTATAAAACAACCTCATGCCATGCAGCAGAAATAGATTCAGCATTGTGAACAGAGAAGGAAAATGTCTTTGTGGGCTTCCTGGGGAGAAAGAAAGATAATTTATTGCAGTGAACCATCCAGAGATGTTTGGAAAGAAGGCTTCATCCAGCCCTTAGACAACATTCCCATCATGCCACACATAAATATCCAGGGTCCAGATATAACCAAACTGACTTCAACCAAGAGTCAAGACATCTAAACCAGAAACACGTTAACTGAAGGTGTATTCTATGGGATTTTATACATTTGAACAAGAAGACCAAGAGATACGGTTCCAGGGATTGAATCAGGCTTTAAATATATGGTATTAAATATGAATAAACTGGAGATAATAGCAGAGACCTTAAGCAAAGCATGTAGGAACAAGTTAAGTGCTCAGTAACCTTTGGGAAATTCTAATCTCTGATATTTCGTTTGTTAAAGGGGAGGAGAAATAGTTCACAGGATCTCAGCTTAGAGGGGAGACTTGGCTGGAGAGCAGTCGGGTTGAACACCTGAGCCTGTTGAGAAAAAGAGGGTGCTTCAGGGGGATAGAGCACAGAGCAACAAGGACCCCTTCCAAGAGCCTGCAACTGAGATCTTCACAAAGCTGTTATTTGTGTTTACAAGAGTATTTATTATGTTTATTTGAGATTTATTATAGAAGAAGAATATTGGCAATGGACCAACTTCTAATGAATAGATAATTGGCAAAACACTTATCATTGACCCATTGCTCCTGAGGAAACTGTTTAATCTTTATCACTTCAATCTGTCAATAAAACATGAGAAAGACTATGCCCTCACTCTACACCTGAGTACTACGAGAAGTACGCAAGATGACCACTGCCCTTCAGGAGAGCTGCCACTCAAGCACCAGTGAATTCTTCGAAGTCCAGCTCCACTCTGGTACCACAACCACTGTGGAGGAAGAAGAAGTGACTGGTGAAACCTCATTCAGTAATTCAAAAAGTAAAAAGGGAGAGTGAGACGGTGAGAGTCCTGAATGGCCGGAGGTATCAAAGGGATTTGAGACAAATTATGAAAAATAAGAGAGAAAATACAAGCCAAAGATGGAAGCACAGTACAATATTTAAAGAATAAAGAGGAAAACATCCCAACTGAGTTTTGCAGTCCAGTTCAGTTTAGTCACTCAGTCGTGTCCGACTTTTTGCGACCCCATTGACTGCAGCACTCCTGTCTATCACCAACCAAATGCCTACATAAAAATAGCAGTCAGTTAAAGCTGGGAAGGAAGTGAAGAAAGAAAGGGGGGTGAAGAGTTAAAATTAAAAAGACAATGATGTTTTTAAACTGTGGTGCTGGAGAAGATTCTTGAGAGTCCCTTGGACTGCAAGGAGATCAAATGAGTCAATCCTAAAGGAAATCAACCCTGAATATTCATTGGAAGAGGCAGAGGATGTGATGGTTAGATAGCATCACTGACTCACTGGACATAAATTTGCGCAAACTCCAAGAGATAGTAAAGGACAGAGGAGTCTGGCTTGCTATAGTCCGTAGGGTCACAAAGAGTCAGACAAAACTGAGGGACTCAACAACAACTACAACTTTTTATTTCTTTTCTTTAAAGAAATGATTTCAAGTCATTGCTTACTTTTGACTTTTTAAAACTGCCTTACAGAGCCACAAAGCCAAGTATTTGGTCATTTTAATGGGAAATGTATTATAAAGGCGCTAATTGAAGGATGGTGATTCGTGATGAGTTAAAGAAAATGATAACCCAAGAGTAAGGGTGTATCTGATTTGATCCTGCCCTGTCTAGGGAGAGAGACACTGGGACTCATTTCTATCTGGACTTCGACTTTTTTACTTGAAGAATGAACTTTACTTTCTCTTTGGCATATCTGAACTGCCAGCATCACTCCTCTTGTGCTTTAGGGCCAGTATTAAGCAAAATGAAGGTTACTTGAACACAAGCACTACTATACTGAGCCAGTCGAGCTGAAAACAGAGATGGCTACTAAGTGACTAAAGGACTGGATATGCTGGACAAAGGGACAATTCACACACTGGGTGGGATGAAGTGAACAGCGAGAGATTTCATCATGCTACTCATAACAGTGCGCAATTTAGAACTTATGAATTGTTTACTTCTGGAATTTTTCCACATAATATTTTCAGGCTGAAATTGATGATGGGTAACTGAACATGCAGAAAGAGAAATCGTGGACAAGGGGGTACTGCTGATTTTGTTAAGGGTTGGTTTGGTTTCTAAGTAAGCATATAATTGCTTTTTTCATTTCATAGTATCCTCAAGGCTGCATGGCTGACAGCACTCCCTCCTGCCCCATGCATTTGAGCCTTAGCTTTGTTCTGAGGACCGGGTTTCACCTCCATCCCCACTACCCACCCCCTCACCAGCACCACCCCACTCCCAGCCCCATGCTCCTTCTGCCACTGGCCCGGGTGAGCTTCCACTCTCAACGTGGCCCTGCTTCTTGGCCTCCTGCTCCTTCAGGGCAGGCCTCCGGCTCCTGGAAAATTGGGCAATGCCACCATAACTGCTGGACCAGCAGGCCATTTCACTGCTCCCTTTCTCTTTCGTTTTAAACCCTAACCACCCTACTCCCTCAGCTCCTGTCCGTTCCACTCCACCCTGTTCCACTCTGTCACAGATTCCTGTGCCTTTCCTTTATACTGAGCACAGGTTCTAATTCTGTATCAGTTTACTAAACTAATGGAGGCAGGATCCATGGCTACTTAGCTCATGGTCACATTTCAGCATCTACTACCAAACTACCATTCTTGGCATCTAGATGACATGCAGTAAAATGTGTTAAATGGATGCGTGAGCAAATGGCTACTATCCCCATCCACCCGGCTGCTCATGCTGCCTGATCTCACTGACTGCCTCAGGCGACTCACTCGTGGTCAGCGGCAGCCTGTACATTGGGACAGTTTATTTATTGTTCCTACAGCTTGGCACAGAGGAGACACTCTCCTTATGAGTCAAGTGCCACTAGAAGGACTGTTGCCTCAGGACATCAAGGGCCACATCTCTGGGCAGCCTCTCGGCGACTGTCCCTCTCTCAGCTTCAGAAACAGGAGTGAACTCACCACGTGCCAGAGGGAACCCGCTCTCTGCAACTCCCACCGTTCTATCAGAAATGCTGTTGAGCATTTTAATCCCTCCAACTCCTTCCCGAGAGGCCAGTGGACCACCTCGCCTGCTCCTTCCTGATAGTGGGTCCTTTTCACCAGAAATAAATGAAATGGCAATGTGTTCAGAGTAATTTTAAAAGGTTTCTGTGATTTGTGGATTAGCCATGTCTAATAAGCTGTTGTTTATTAGGAAAAAATAACGTGTTTTTTCTAACCAAAATGATCCACATATATTAGTTACGAGCTTTTTGGATGAGACACGCTAAAACAAATAATTATCTTTCATGCTAATGCAGTGAAAGCAAAATGCCCCAAACTCCAATCTATTATAGATATTTTATCCAACTCCTACTCGAGATCTTTAACTAATTTATTTTCATCCTCAAGAAACATACTGATGCACATTATTTAGTAGAAGATATAAAAGGCTGGCATGAATCTGTTCTAATTTCATTTGCTACCTATGATATGTTCCTCCCTCGCCTACTACATTTTATGTTTCAATATATTGAGTTAATTTTTCAGTTTCCTCAGATTTTGCATAATTTCTCAGCATGAAGAAAAAAATGATTAAAATATGTTTTAATTGCTCACAAGTTTTTCCTCTGATCCTGAGAACTGTATTTGCTTCTCTTTAATCCTCCCTTATTAAGTACACCTCTAAGAAGTGACTTCATACATCTTGCAACACACCACACCCTTTAAATAAAGGGGAGGCTTCCACGGGGTGATGACTAAACCCTACAGTGCTCTGTATAATGCGACCAGAGCCCTTATATTAGAAGATAGCCATCTGCCATTGCCTCTTACACCATCAGCTCCTAAAGCCGCAAAGTACGACCCACATGTCTTAGGCTCCATATCACAGCATGAAAAGCCACAGGATTTTCACATTTGTTTAATGTCATTTTAACCAGTTGTGAACTTTGCTTCTCACCTTACCAAGAAGCCCACCGCCAACCCCTGTGGAGAATGCCCAGGGCTCGGGACTCAGGACCAGATGACTTCATTCCACATTGTTGTTTCTACACCTGCAGAGCTCATCTTAGCAAAGATTCTTACATGTGAAGTCACCTTTTCCCCTTGTCTTTACCTTTGTTCTCCAATATTCATCAGTTCTTTTAGCAGAGAAAATCCTGTCTAGCAAAACTTTAAAGTTTGCTACTTGATTAAAAAAAAAAAAAAAAAAGCTGGCAGAACAGGGGTGTGAATCTGCATTAAGAATGTAGTCAAGCAAATGACTTTTCATTTCTTTTATCCACTTTAGCTGTGAAAAAATACAGTAGAGAAATAATACAGGGAAGAACAAACAAATATAATTGAAGTTATAGTGAGTTGGTTTGCCCACAAGTTCTTGGCTTTTTCCCCTTATCACTGGCCACTCCTCAAATAGCCTTTTCTAGTTCCTTCTCATCTCTTTGACTTCTTTTTTTTTAAAAAAATGTATATTAATGAGGCTGTTAAAGTGAGACATAATATACATAACATAAACTTCACTGGGCTTTCCTGGTGGCTTAGTTGGTAAAGAATCTGCCTGCAATGTGGAAGACCTGGATTCAATCTCTGGGTTGGGAAGATCCTCTGGAAGAGGGCATGGCAACCCACTCCAGTAATCTTGCCTGGAGAATCCCCATGGACAGAGGAGCCTGATGGGCTACAGTCCATAGGGTGGCAAAAAGTCGGACACGACTGAGCGACTATGCACAAACTTCACATGTTTTAAGTGCACAGTTCAAAGATTTTCAGTAAATTTACCAAGTCACACAACCACATCACTGCCATACACTTTTAGAACATTTCCATTTCCTCAAAAAGGTCCCTTGTATGTATTTCTTTGACTTAGCAGGGAGCTTAGTCTTTGAACCACTTGTCTTTATACTCACTTCCGAGATGATCTCATCTGGTCTCTACATTTTAAATACCAGATATATATTAATGAGTCCCAAATCTACACCCCCACTCTGAACCTCTCCCCTGAACTCCAGACTCATCTCCTAAACATCTAATAGGCGTCTCAAACTCAGTATGCTCCAAACTGAGTTTTGATCTTTCCCTAAAACTGCTCCTCCCAATCTTCCCTAGCCAGGTAATAGCAATTTTTTATTCCATTTGCTCAAGCCAAAACCCCTGGAGTCATCTTCGACTCCTGACTGTCTTCACACCCCAACACAAAATCCATCAAGAAATCCTATTGACTCTACCTGTAAAACAGAGGCAGAATGCAGCTACTTGTCATACCCAGACTGCTACTACCTGGATGATCTCATCTGGTCTCTACATTTTAAATACCAGATATATATTAATGAGTCCCAAATCTACATCCCCACTCTGAACCTCTCCCCTGAACTCCAGACTCATCTCCTAAACATCTAATAGGTGTCTAATTGCCACCACACCTCTCACCTGGGTAGTAGTTCCCTGACTGGTCTCCTGCCCTTGTGCTTACTCTCTGCCTTCTATTCTCCACACAGAAGCCAGAGTAATTCTTTTAAAATTTATTCAGATTGTGTCACAACTCTACTCAAAACTCTACAATGCAGCTATTTTTAGTCCCATATAGTTTCTTTGTGTTTCATTGCTTGAGGAGAAGCTTTGGGGCAAATTTTGGACAAAAGATATCAAAAGACCAAAAAAATTTTGCTGCCGCTTCTGAAGATTCTGAAGAGCCAGGGGCAAAAACTGAATGTTGGGAGCAAAAGCAGGGTACAGTGCATGCCCTCTGCACTCAACCCCGTGAGAGGGGTGGGCAAAACACCCAAGCCACTCCTCTGCCGGACACCTGGACACACTCTTACCCTCACCCAACGTGAGGAACAAGCTCGCCCTCCCCCAGAGAGTGAGCAAGCCAAGGAACTTCTTGTTTGTCCTCACTACTCCTGCTATAGCTGCTGCTGCTGCTGCTGCTAAGTCATTTCAGTCATGTCTGACTCTTTGTGACCCCATGGACTGCAGCACGCCAGGCCTTTCTGTCCATCACAAACTCTTGGAGCTTACTCATACTCATGTCTATAGCATCAGTGATGCCATCCAACCATCTCACCCTCTGTTGTCCCCTTCTCCTCCTGCCTTCAATCTTCCTCAGCACCAGGGTCTTTTCTAGTGAGTCAGTTCTTAGTATCAGGTGGCCAAAGTATTGGAGTTTCAGCTTCAACATCAGTCCTTTCAATGAATATTCAGGACTAATCTCCTTTAGGATGGACTGGTTGGACCTCCTTGCAGTCCAAGGGACTCTCAAGAGTCTTCTCCAGCACCACAGTCCAAAAGCATCAATTCTTCGTGCTCAGCTTTCTTAGTTGCCCCATAACTGCTTTGACTTTGACTCTTACTAGTTTCTTCCTTGTTCACTCTGCTTCAGTCTCACCAGCCTCCTTGTTCTTTCTGACACATTTGGTTCAGAATCTTAGCAAGGACTGTTCCTTCTGCCTACAAGATTCTTTCCCAGAAAACTGGTTAAATTCTTTATCTCCTACATGTCTTCCCTCAGAACCTACTTCTCAATGAATCCTATCTTCATCACCCTATTTAAGACTATAAATTTCCCCCTCCAGTCTTAATCCCTCTCACCTTATTCTGCTTTTTCTTGTTATGTGGAACTTTCCACCCTTTAACTTGAAGGGCTGCTTCTAAACTTAATATAAAAGAGCAAAGGGCCATGAAGAGCCAAATAATTTTATTAGAGAATGAGAAAGGATATTATCCCCCCTGAACAGGAAACTTATTGTAAAGCCGCAGCCATTAAAGTGAAAGTGAAAGTGAAGTTGCTCAGTCGTGTCCGACTCTTCCCGACCCCATGGACTGTAGCCCACCAGGCTCCTCAGTCCATGGAATTTTCCAGGCAAGATTACTGGAGTGGGTTGCCATTTCCTTCTCCAGCGGATCTTCCCAACCCAGGGATCGAACCCAGGTCTCCCACACAGCAGGCAGACACTTTACTGTCTGAGCCACCAGGGAGCCACCAGCCAGCCATTAAAAGGGCATATCAATGCAAAAGCATGCAGAGATGGAAAAATGAGACCAATCAAAAAGAATAAAGGGCCCATAAATAAATGTACGTCGACATAGGAACTCAGGATATGATATGCTAGCATCACAAATCATTGAGAAAGAAAAGATTATATATTTAATAACTTGTACCAGGACAACTGGCTTTCTAGTTGGAAAAAGATAAAATTAGACCCCTATTTTACATTACACAAAGAGATCCCAGATGGATTAAGAAACTAAACAGAAACACTTAAACCTTAAGAGAAAATACAGGAAAATATGCTTATGACATCCTGGTAGGAAAAGTTTTTATAAACAAGACAAAAAATCATACAAACCGTGAAAATATAGGAATATTTACTATACTACTATTTAAAAGCATCTGTATAATAGTAGACACAATAAACCACTTTCAAATGAATGCCAACATCTAAAAGATGATACATATAGTTGGAAAAGGACTGGTTTCCACTATTTATATGTATTTTAACCATAAGTAATAATTAAAAAACAAACAATTTTATGGAAACACTTTCAAGGTTTAAAATAAAATTTAAATGTTGGAGTATATAAATGGGCAATTAATTCACAGAAAAAGAAATTTATCTTGCCAGTATACATATGAAATATATTCAAACTTTCTAAATGAATATGCAATTAAAATGATGATACTCTCCTAGTGGCTCCACAAAATATAAAGTCTGATAATACAAACTGTAATTCATAAGAATGTAAGAGAAATGAAACTGTTATACTCCCTGATGGTATGTAACAATTTGGACAACAATTTGACAATATCCAATAAAGTTGAAAACTCATGTATTGTACCACACAATCCATCCATTTTTAGAAACTAACCTAGAGAAGCCCTCTTATATGCACACAACACTGTGTATACCATGTTCATTGCAGCTTTGCTTGTGATTGCAAAAAAAAAAAAGGAAAATAATTTAAATGCCTAGCATCAAGAGAAGGTATAGATAAGTAGTGATGTAATAAATTTATCAAAACAGCAAATTTCAAAAACATAATTACAAATTTTTAAAAAAATCTATCTATAAAGCCATATATTTAATGAGTTTTTTAACTATGTTAATTTTTATAAAAATAGGAAATACTATTTTTATTTTATTTTTTATTTATTATTTTTTTTAATTTATTTATTTTTTATTTTACTTTACAATTCTGTATTGGTTTTGCCATACATTGACATGAATCCACCATGGGTGTACATGGAAATACTATTTTTAAATATAAATACATCTACATAAATAGATAAAATACATATGATTTGCAGTGAATCATAAAAATAGCCATAACTTCCCACCCCTCCTAGAGATCCACTTTTACAGGGTGACTTTACCACTCCTTCCACCAAGAAGTGAAGTCTGTTTTCCCACCCCTCGAATCTCATGTCATTGTGACTCTCATTTTCACCCACAGAATGCAGTAGAAGCGATAGTTTGCCAGTGGCTAAACTCACTTCCATTCTACTCTTCATCTCAGAACCTCCTAGTATCTAGAGAATAAACTTGGTCTAGCCTGCTGAGTGATGAGCACTCCATGGTGCAGTCAGCCCTATCACCCTCGGCTACAATCAGCTAACCACTAGACTCAAGAGTAGAGCTGTAGTAAGACAAACGAGAACCCATGTGACCTGCCAAATGACCACAGACACATGAGCAAGCCTAGGTCAGATCAGCCCAGCCTATCTCAGGTCAGTAGCATCATCCAGCTGACCTGTAGACTCATGAGCAATAACAAGGGGTTGTTGTTTTACATCACTAAGAATTAGGGGTAATTTTTCTGTACAGCAGTAAATATGGGATGCATATGTTATCTTCAGTATAATGACCTCAAAGCAGAGAGGGGAAGGGAGACTTTTACACTTACTTTTTTCAGGATTTAGAAGTCCTCAAATCCTATGATAAATCTGGACAACAGGTACACAGGGGTCTGTTATATTATTTTTAGAATTAATCTGGAATTGCCTAACTGGTTTAAAGAAGCATGCTACAATTCTTTCCTTTTTTGTCATATGAATATGGTAGAAGCTATGGTTTTTCCAGTAGTCATGTATGGATGTGAGAGTTGGACTGTGAAGAAAGCTGAGCGCCGAAGAATTGACGCTTTTGAACTGTGGTGTTGGAGAAGACTCTTGAGAGTCCCTTGGACTGCAAGGAGATCCAACCAGTCCATTCTAAAGGAGATCAGTCCTGGGTGTTCTTTGGAAGGAATGATGCTAAAGCTGAAACTCCAGTACTTTGGCCACCTGATTCGAAGAGTTGACTCATTGGGAAAGACTCTGATGCTGGGAGGGATTGGGGGCAGGAGGAGAAGGGGACGACAGAGGATGAGATGGCTGGATGGCATCACTGCCTCGATGGAGGTGAGTTTGAGTGAACTCTGGGAGTTGGTGATGGACAGGGAGGCCTGGCGTGCTGCGATTCATGGGGTCACAAAGAGTCGAACACGACTGAGCGACTGAACTGAACTGAGACATGACTAAAAGATCTGGTTCATCATGTGGTTCTCATGTAGACTGGCTACACAGAAATTTGGAAATATTAGATCTAGACTTTTGTAATTGACGTCATGAGCCATTTAACTCAGACTGACCAAATATTATGGTTACACCTCATCTGTGGTAGCATATAAACAAGAGTTAAGAAAAATATCAAGCCCTCAATTAATCAGAACTCAAGAAACAAATTTTCTTTCATGGAAAAAGTATTTTTAAAAGAAAACTAAAACAAGCTATTATCAAAGATATTCTTTAATTTTTAGACTAAGTCCTGGGGTTGGCACCAATATTAAGATAGGAGAATGGCTGTACACTTTTGAGAAAAATTTTCATCAAAGACTGAGATAAAATGTGTTTCTAGCTGATCTTCACTTTATCAAAAAATTAATTGTGCATCCCATCCAGTGATGCTGCTTTTATTGAACAGAATTATTTTCAGTTTGTTGCAATATAATCCCAAAATCTGAAAAAAAAAAAAACCCTCATATTGTATGTATGGCCTTGTCCCTTCACTGTTCACCTGAAATTATCACAACATTATTAATTGGCTATACACCAATACAAGAGAAGGAAATGGCAACCCACTCAAGTATTCTTGCCAAGGGAATCCTGTGGACAGAGGAGCCTGGTGGGCTGCTGTCTATGGGGTTGCACAGAGTCAGACACAACTGAAGCGACTTAGCAGCAGCAGCAGCATACATCAATACAAAATTAAAAGTTAAAGAGAAAAAACTTTAACTTAAATTAGAAGGAAGGCCTTTTATGATTTAACTTTGAAATATGAGGCCAAACATCTGCCTTATCACTTTTCCTAATTTGTATACAGTTACTTGGAATGGAAAAAAAAAATCTCATTCTGTGCCATTTAGCTTCCCTGGTGGCTCAGAGGTTAAAGCGTCTGACTCCAATGCAGGAGACCCGGGTTCGATCCCTGGGTCGGGAAGATCCCCTGGAGAAGGAAATGGCAACCCACTCCAGTATTCTTGCCTGGAGAATCTCATGGACAGAGGAGCCTGGTAGGCTACAGTCCACGGGGTCGCAAAGAGTTGGACACGACTGAGCGACTTCACTTTCTGTGCCATTTGAGTGAAGCCAAAACTATCCAAAATTGCAAGGACTCCTCTCTTTTGGAGACAATGAAAGTCTCAGGAGAAATGAAACTACCATTTTTAAAAAGAACCAGGAGTAATCAAATATTGTGCAGTTTTTTACCTGTTTTTAAATATGTTGAATTTGGATGTTAAGTGAATATTTTGCGATTCTTGTAGGAATTGTTAAAAAAAACTGCACAAAACTAGGCCTATCCATAAATCCTTAGCCCCAGGGCAACCAGTTGAAAAAGTTTCATTAATCTTTACAAGTTAAAGGATTTCTAAGGAGGTAGTGCCCCTGATTTGGATAGAATCCATTCACCACTTTCAAATTTAATGAAGGACAGAAAGTGAAAGTGAAAGACGCTCAGTCGCATCTGACTCTTTGCGAACCCATGGACTATACTGTCCATGGAATTCTCCAGGCCAGAATACTGGAGTGGGTATCCTTTCCCTTCTCCAGGGGATCTTCCCAACTCAGGGATCGAACCTAGGTCTCCCACATTGCAGGTGGATTCTTTACCAGCTGAGCTACCAAGGAAGCCCAAGGAAGGACAGAGTCTATACCTAAAATTCTAGGTGAAAACATAAGCAAGCAATGACCAACCTCTCTGCCGCTTAGAGCCAGGAGCACAAAGGCTTCCTTTTCAGGGGAAATAACGGGAAAAGTGGAAACAACATCATTCCAGGTGGCAAGAGATGAGGAAAGGAAATTTGTGGCCAAAAGACAAGGTCAGAAAAGAGGATTTGGAAGAGAGTTGATCTGAGACAAACAAACTAGAAAATGTATGATCTGAAGTGAGTCAAGTCATATATGAGCCAGGCTGGCAGAATAAGTCAAGTCTACATGGTGCTGAAAATGAACCAATTTCATTTGCAAACAGAGCTGCAAGGCTACCTCATTCATATTTATTTACTTATTAAGTATATTAAATGCCCCTTTCTTTCTGCTTCTATTGCTGTCCATAAGTGATTATAAATAGTTTGTTGTAAGACTTTTAGGTTTAATTTCTAATAAAGAATGACTATAGAGCTATAAAAATTGTATAGCTGAAGGTCAATATGGCAAAATAAACCAAAGAGCAAAATCACCTATCCCAATATTTGAGCAAACAAAAATCAAAAACATATACCAATAATATTTGAAATTTAAATAGCACTTATTATGTACCAGGTGTTATTCTTAGAACTTCATACATATTATCTTATTCAGTAACATAATACATTTATGAAAAATTACTATTATTACCACATTTTATAGATGTCGAAACTGAAGTACAGATTTTAACTAGTAATTGGTCAGCCTCAGATATGATCACAGGCAGTCTAAATCCAGAGCTTGTGTCTTTAACCACCATACTATTCTCCTCACAAACAGACAAACCAGGTGAACAAGCAATGTGAATAGCAAGAGGAAAAAAAGTCCTCAGTTGCCATTCAAGGAAAGGATCTAAGCTTATGCCATAAACTTTGAAAAGAGGCATCTAAAAAAATTAAGAAAGAAATAAAAAGGGTTGAGAATATGCACTAACCCTATTTCCACCTACCAGAAACAATACTGAATGAACATTTTGAGTCAAACAAATCCAGAAAATTATTGCTCACACCCCGACAAGGAAAGTTGGTGATTAGTGAAACAAAGGAGTGCACAGGCAATGTCAGGAGGAGGTAACATTCCTGACTTTACCATTTTCCAGGGCTCTGTGAAAAAGGGGAAGTTGAATTAAAGCCTGAGACAATATGTGCAAAATTAAAATACATTCCTAATGACTTTACTCTTTATTATAGAATGTTTAACACAATCTTGTATTAGAGCACAGAGCTCAGGTCTTCCAATAAAGAATGCATGTAGCTCCCATTTCAATATGCAGCTTATAAACCATACTCGATGGAAGAAAAACAAATCTCAGATAAGGTGGCAAGTGTCCAAAAGAACTTACCTACATCAGAGCAAACTGAAGTTCAGTCCACATTAAAAATGAATGAAATAAAAATGAATCACATTGCAATGGCCAATACACAAACACATTCACAGAGGATGAAACAATAAAATAAGATGAAAGAAGAACTTGCAGGGTTAAAAAAACTAATTGAGCGCCAAAACTACCACCCTAGTGTATAGGGGGAGTCTATAAACTATGATCCCTGGAACAAATCCAGGACACCACTTAGTTTTATAAATGTTACTGGCACACAGTTACATCCATTCATTTATGTATTATCTGTGGTTGCTTTTGCACTGTAACAGCAAAGCTGAGTAGTCACAGCAAATCCATGTGGCTAAATAGCCCCAAATATTTACTAAGGGGGGCCAATACCTGCTCGAGAAAATAGATCCATTATAAACAAGCTGGTCCTCCTGTCCTGTTGTTTCCTGTTCTACCTTGAAATTGAATGTGCACTGCCATAAATGCTGTATGAGCTGATAGATCAAACTTTGAATCACATTATTACATGCCTTGAAAAATGTACACTTCTTACCCTCAGTTTAAGCCAAGCATCTTTGATAGTATACAATTATATAACTGCTAACATTTATTTAGCACTGTATGCTAGGTACTATTGCGTTTTTATAAGAATACAGAAAAATTGGTAAAGGTGATATATAAATAAATAACTTTTAGGCAGTATTACATTAGTGGAAAATACTTCCCTGTTGCTTAATAATTCTCCTTCATCAGTTCAGTTCAGTTCAGTCGCTCAGTTGTGTCCGACTCTTTGCGACCCCATGAATCGCAGCACGCCAGGCCTCCCTGTCCATCACCAACTCCCGGAGTTCACTCAGACTCACGTCCATCGAGTCAGTGATGCCATCCAGCCATCTCATCCTCTGTCATCCTCTTCTCCTCCTGCCCCCAATCCCTCCCAGCATCAGAGTCTTTTCCAATGAGTCAACTCTTCACATGAGGTGGCCAAAGTACTGGAGTTTCAGCTTTAGCATCATTCCTTCCAAAGAAATCCCAGGGCTTATCTCCTTCAGAATGGATTGGTTGGATCTTAAAAAATGATGAAGGAGAAAAATCAAGCTCAAAGTTTTCTACTTTCATAAACAATTTTTATTGAAAGCATCTTTGTAGTAAATAGTTGAGATTTGTTGACTTTATTAATTTTCAGAAAACTTATCAGTCTGCAACCCTGATTATCGAGGATTTATAATTATTTCAAACAGTTACAAAGTACAGTACAAAATTACATGCTACTGATTTAACTTTGGAGCTTTCCGGGTGGCTCACTAGTAAAGAATCCACTTGCCACTATAGGAGACACAGGTTTGATTCCTGGGAAAGGAAGATCCCCTGGAGAAGGAAATGGCAACCCACTCCAGTGGGTTCATGAACAGTGAAACCTGGCTCCACTACAGTCCATGGGGTTGCAAAGAGTTGGACATGAGTTAGTGACTAAGCACAGCACAGCAGCACTTTAACCTTGGTTAGGAATAAACAGAAATCACATTTTATTCTCACTAGCCATTGAATTGAAATTTATAACATTGAGGAAAATACCCTAATAGATTAACTTGCTACCAACTCCTTAAATCCCAAATGAAAGCTTCCACAGTTCCTTTGGGTGTTTCTTATTATCAAGCAGATGTTAAGTTTACTTATTTGAAAATAATTATAAAGTCTTATATAAAAAGATTCTTCTCATCTGCAAACTCTGATCATGTGATTGTTGCCCGAAGTATTTTTGAGAATCCTAGGATAGCATCCAGGATCAGAGAAAATTGCCAAAATCAATTAGCAATATCTGTTATGGGCATACGTGATTTGGACCATACTGTATGTTCATCATTTCTGAGAGTATGAAAAGGAAAAGGACTGATTTTGGAATATTGAATATTGATATTCAAGGAACAGGGGAAGGAAGAGGGAGGAGCAGCAGAAAACTTTCAATGGCATCATCATGGACGCTAAAAAGAACAGTAGATCCAGGAAGATGGATAACAGACGTATTCCTTGAGATAGGTATATTCCTTGACTTGACATATTGTAATTCACTGGAGACTTTCCTTCAAGTGATTTCAGCAGAATGATGGAACAGAAACTTAAACACAGAGACTAAGGAAATAAGGGAATGGATGCAATCTACATATTTCTAAAAATCTAAGATTCCTCACACTTCACTCCTTTCCCTAATATATAATAATGCATGTTTGGTTCTGGGATTGTCTTTGTTCACAATTATGCATCCTGAAATTGCAACTTCTGGTTATGTCCTTCTGGTATATCCAAATTGCCATTATACTGTTTTTCTCTATAAACACAGATAATTCTGGGAGCCTGTCTTACATTATTTTGATGACATCTCTTACAACTACTTTTCCTTTTCAGCTAAATTAATTACTTTTACTTGTGTTAAATAGATTTTCCGTTTCAATAATGTGAAATATACCATTATTAAACAATATTTACAACTCCAAGAATATCAGATTAACATTCATAATGGTTCTCTTCAATTAAAGCTCAATAATGAGTTTTGGTTCTTCAATATCTAATGTATTAATCAATACTTTAGGTTTTCAAAAACCTATTTAGAATATGTAAAATCCTGAAGTACTTCATCTAAGTCATACTGCAGTAGAAAAGGAGAAATAAACGTGATTTTTCCATGCAAATGTTCACTAAAAATGTAGATAATGTTATACTCAATTTATGAATCACAATACTAAAGACATAATGGAAAGAATACAACCAGATCCAGGGGCACATCCACGTTCCAGTGTGCCACACCTTACTGGTTAAAACCTGGAAATACCAGTGTTTCCACTCACATACCAAGGCTTGTTCTAGGGAAAGAAATGAACACAACGTTTCAGACAAATCTGATTTTACCACACTTTTATATACTTGAAAGAAACAATCATACCAGAAGTCAGAGAAATGGAAAGAAGCTGAGTTGAGGAGAAATAAACCAGGAACAGAGCTGAGAGTCCTGACCCAGAATCAGTTCTCTACTCTGAAACTGATGAAAACGACTGACTTGCCATGGTTTTCACATCTAAAAAAATGAGAAAATAGAGGTTGAAAATCTTCAAGGTTCTCTCCTGTTCAAATACCTGATGGTCTTGTGAGTCTACAATGATTAGGGAAGCACACTAAGCTATCAAGAGAAAACAGAACACAGAAGATCAGCTTCAAACTCAGACAAAAGGAGAAGAACCCCCATTTTAAAGATTAGGTTTATAGTTAGGCCATTTAAGGGAAACTGGCATATAAATTCACATAGGAACAAATACTGGTCTGTCCTCTGTGTGTTTTTTAAACTGCAGGTGTATTATGAAGGTAGGTTAAAATGTTCCTGTATAATCAAATCATCTGTGTATAAGTACGGATGAAGGAAATGCCAGTCTGTTACATCATGAGTCATTAAGTGATTTAAGCTATGTCAATACCTTGTGTAACAAGGAAAAAAAATCCACTATTATTAAACAGTAGGGAAAGATCTGTATCGCATAATTTAAAAGTCTGACTCAAAGCCTTGTTGTGGCCCATACTATAGACTACCAGTTCATTATTTCCTGAGCACATCTCTCTGAAATAAGATTACTAGTAAAATTTTTTCCTTTTATTTTTATGTCTAGTAAATATTAAATCTTCATTTTTGGGGCAGTTCTTAAATCCAGGCCAGTCTAAAACATAGTAAAAATTTCCATGTGACAAGCTGGTCATTATTCATTCTCCAACTGAATCTTAAAAGAAATCTATCTCTTAGCTTCATCCTCAATAACCAGTTAAGAAGGTTAATCATACACAAAATATAAGGGCAAATCACTTTTTTTCTTTCAGAATCACCACGTGAAATCCATTTCTGAACCAAGTATCAGGTTGTAGTCTGCATTTACCAAAATGTTAAAAGAGTACATTGTCATATTTGCCATTTAAGTAACAATCATTTATTCAATTTTTACTATGCTCCAATTGTGCCAAACATTTTACATAAATTATCTCACTTAACCCTCACAATAATTTAGGAGGTAAATATCATTATCCTCATTTTACAGTTGTGACTGGCTCTTTGTGACCCCATGGACTATACCCAACCAGGCTCTTCCGTCCATGGCATTTCCCAAGCAAGAATAGTAGAGTGGGTTGCCATTTCCTTCTCCAGGGTATCTCACCAACCCAGGGATTGAACCTGGGTCTCCCGCATCGCAGGCAGACTCTTTACCATCTGAGCCGCTAGGGAACCCCAAGAAAACTATATTGAAGGAAATGAGATGTCAAAGTAGCAAAGCCAAGCTTTGAAGTCACTTCTCTTAACTTCTGTGGGAGCAGAAGGGTGACAGATGGAAGGTGAGTTAGTTATTAAATTCAAGAGAATAAGAACTTGCTTGTTCTAGTAAAATCAGGAAAGTGAAATTCTAATTACTTGGTGGTGCTTTGGAATACCCATCAGGCACTCAATAAAACAGTGACTGACAGCTGATTGATCAAACCTGGCATTCAGTAGGATTATTATCAAAGATGAGGCGAGTTTGATTGTGATAGCAATTGTGTTAAGTAAGCAGAAAAGATGCTATTGTCCTTATTTTACAAAAGAGCAAACAGAAGCTCAACTGGTAAGTAATTTACAGAAGGCCATGCAGCCTGTAAGGAATGAAGTGCAGACATACAGGACTTCCAGAACCAAATGCAGTGTTGTATCCACAGTGTCACACAACATCTCCAAAGATGAGGCTCTGTTTAATTCAGGGGGCTCTACCCACTTCACTTGTGGCTCACCTTGACCGTCCGGTTAGTTAGTTCAGTTGCTCAGTCGTGTCCGACTCTGCAACCCCATGAATTGCAGCACTCCAGGCCTCCCTGTCCATTAACAACTCCCAGAGTTCACTCAAACCCATGTCCATCAAGGCGGTGATGCCATCCAGCCATCTCATCCTCTGTCGTCCCCTTCTCCTGCTCCCAATCCCTCCCAGCATCAGGGTCTTTTCCAATGAGTTAACTCTTCGCATGAGGTGGCCAACGTATTGGAGTTTCAGCTTTAGCATCAGTCCTTCCAATGAACACCCAGGACTGATCTCCTTTAGAATGGACTGGTTGGATCTCCTTGCAGTCCAAGGGACTCTCAAGAGTCTTCTCCAACACCACAGTTCAAAAGCATCAATTAATTCTTCAGCACTCAGCTTTCTTCACAGTCCAACTCTCACATCCATACATGACCACTGGAAAAACCATAGCCTTGACTAGACCGACCTTTGTTGGCAAAGTAATATCTCTGCTTTTCAATATGTTATCTAGGTTGGTCATAACTTTCCTTCCGAGAAGTAAGAATCTTTTAATTTCATGGCTGCAATCACCACCTGCAATGATTTTGGAGCCCCCCAAAATAAAGTCTGACACTGTTTCCACATCTATTTCCCATGAAGTGATGGGACCGGATGCCATGATCTTCGTTTTCTGAATGTTGAGCTTTAAGCCAACTTTTTACTCTCCTCTTTCACTTTCATCAAGAGGCTTTTTAGTTCCTCTTCACTTTCTGCCATAAGGGTGGTGTCATCTGCATATCTGAGGTTGATATTTCTCCCGGCAATCTTGATTCCAGCTTGTGCTTCTTCTAGCCCAACGTTTCTCATGATGTACTCTGCATATAAGTTAAATAAGCAGGGTAACAATATACATGTACTCCTTGTATACACGTACCTTGAAGTACTCCTGTTCCTATTTGGAACCAGTCTGTTGTTCCATGTCCAGTTCTAACTGTTGTTTCCTGACCTGCATATAGGTTTCTCAAGAGGCAGGTCAGGTGGTCTGGTATTCCCATCTCTTTCAGAATTTTCCACAGTTTTTTGTGGTCCACACAGTCAAAGGCTTTGGAATAGTCAATAAAGCAGAAATAGATGTTTTTCTGGAACTCTCTTGCTTTTTCCATGATCCAGCAGATGTTGGCAATTTGATCTCTGGTTCCTCTGCCTTTTCTAAAACCAGCTTGAACATCTGGAAGTTCACAGTTCACGTACTGCTGAAGCCTGGCTTGGAGAATTTTGAGCATTACTTTACTAGTGTGTGAGATGAGTGCAATTGTGCGGTAGTTTGAACATTCTTTGGCATTGCCTTTCTTTGGGATTGGAATGAAACCTGAATCTGAATGCAGCATCTGAATGCCAAATTCCAAAGAATAGCAAGGAGAGATAAGAAGCCCTTCCTCAGAGATCAATGTAAAGAAATAGAGGAAAACAACAGAATGGGAAACATTAGAGATCTCTTCAAGAATATTAGAGATACCAAGGGAACATTTCATGCAAAGATGAGCACAATAAAGGACAGAAATGATACGGGCCTAACAGAAGCAGAAGATATTAAGAAGAGGTGGCAAGAATACAGTCCTTTTCCAGTCCTGTGGCCATTGTTGAGTTTTCCAAATTTGCTGGCATATTGAGTGCAGCACTTTTGCTGCATCATCTTTCAAGATTTGAAATAGCTCAACTGGAATTCCATCACCTCCACCAGCTTTGTTCGTAATGATACTTTGTAAGGCCCACTTGACTTCACATTCCAGGATGTCTGGCTCTAGGTGAGTGATCACACCATTGTGATTATCTGGATCATGAAGCTCTTTTTTGTACAGTTCTGTGTATTCTTGCCACCTCTTCTTAATATCTTCTGCTTCTGTTAGGTCCAGACCATTTCTGCCCTTTATCGAGCCCATCTTTGCATGAAGTGTTCCCTTGGTATCTCCAATTTTCTTGAAGAGATCTCTAGACTTTCCCATTCTGTTCTTTTCCTCTATTTCTTTGCATTGATCACTGAGGAAGGCTTTCTTATCTCTCCTTGCTATTCTTTGGAACTCTGCATTCAAATGGGTATATCTTTCCTTTTCTCCTTTGCTTTTCGCTTCTCTTCTTTTCACAGCTCTTTGTAAGGCCTCACCAGACAGCCATTTTGCTTTTTTGCATTTCTTTTCCATGGGATGGTCTTGATCCCTGTCTCCTGTACAATGTCACAAACCTCTGTCCATAGTTCATCAGGCACTGTATCAGATCTAGTCCCTTAAATCTATTTCTCACTTCCACTGTATAATCATAAGGGACTTGATTTAGGCCATACCTGAATGGTCTAGTGGTTTTCCCCACTTTCTTCAATTTAAGTCTGAATTTGGCAATAAGGAGTTCATGATCTGAGCCACAGTCAGCTCCCCATCTTGTTTTTGCTGACTGTATAGAGCTTCTCCATCTTTGGCTGCAAAGAATATAACCAATCTGATTTCGGTGTTGACCATCTGGTGATGTCCATGTGTACAGTCTTCTCTTGTGTTGTTGGAAGACGGTGTTTGCTATGACAGTGCGTTCTCTTGGCGAAACTCTTTCCCCTATTCCCAAATAGTCTGTTAAATTATATATTTGTGACTAGATGCAGCACCACTCTCCTGCCCGAAGGAGATGAACTGAACGCTCCTACCCACAGACCCTGGAAATAACAAAGTGTTTAAACACGATGAGGTAGTCATGTTATTAGCGCTTCAATATGACAGAAGAAGCCACTCACTCACCGAGAGCCCTTGGAGCTTACAGCAGGCTTCACATTTGGAAAGAACATTGTAAATGTTTGCTTAAATAAGTGATTGAATAAACACAAGCATAGGGACCACTTTGCTTTAACCAGTGGTCTCCAGGTTAGGCAGTATGAATCCCAAGGGTTATACCATATGATCCACTAGGATATGAAAAGAAAATATTAAAATTTATACAGAAATTTTTTATATCACCTTTTTTTAAACATCTATGTTGCCTTATAATGTATAGGATATTTAGCATAGTGGTATATGTAAAAATTTATAAATTAAGGTGTAAGTATGAGCATACAAACATTAGGATTACATTATATAAAAGGTTTTATTGATGGGGGTACAAAATTTTGTAAAAGTTGGAAACTTCTGGTCAAGATCAATTCAGTTGTTTTGCCTTCTGTGAGCCCCACAAGAGTTTCAAAACATATTTTCCTGTGGTTCTCAAATCTTAGTGGGCACATGAATCATTTGGGTGGCTTGGTTAAAAAAAAAAAAAAAAAAAAAGCCACATTACATGGTTCCAACCCCAGATATACTGACATAGTAGACCTGTGGCAGGATCCAAGAATATGTATTTTTAACAAACAACCAGGTAATTCTGCAACAAGTGGCCTTGGGGCAAGCACTATGCCACATGGCTGCAGTGGACTGAGGCATTCTCCCCTTTTCCCCCCATCACTTATCAGATACCCTGATATAGTTTTGAGAACCAAAGGGATAAAGGTTCTCGTAGGTTCTCCAAGCCTACTGGTTATAAACTTAATGCCTTGAAGAAAAAAATATTATGGTAATAATTATAAAATCAGCTACCATTTACTGAGCACTCACTCAGTTTAGGTTATTTCTAATCACCATAATCCTACAAGGTTGCTATCATCAGCCTTATTTGGCAAAAGAGGAAATAGGTCTTGCTAACAACATTAAGCCAGTTAAGGTGTTCCATTACTTTTTCAAAAACCTTTAAGACTCAGAAGAAGCTTTACAATTTTTCAACAACTCACTGTCCCACTCGTGTGGGAGAATTGGGTTTAAAATCTTGAGCTCTGTCTACATTCAGATTCACATGAATCAAGATTGCTAAGAATGGTAGTTCTGGTTTCCTCATTGCCAGCCACTACTTTGTCTTTGTTCACAATGAACTCAGAAAGTCCAGAGATGGCTTATCTATACTCTACAAAATATTCTACCCATGTGTGTGCATGCTAAGTTGCTTCAGTCATATTCGACTCTTTGCAACCCTATGAACGGTAGCCCACCAGACTCTTCTGTCCATGGGATTCTCCAGGCAAGAATACTAGAGTGGATTGCCATGCTCTCCTCCAGAGGATCTTCCTGACCCAGGGATCGAGCCCACATCTCCTGTGGCTCCTGCATTGCAAGGAGATTCTTCACTGCTGAGCCACCAGGGAAGTTCCATTCTACCATAAACAAAGGTTAATTAAAGAAAATGACTCAAATACAAATGCTCTGAAATATTTATGTAAAATTATCCTTCTCATGCCCTCAACTACCATCTTTGAAATGGAAGGTTTGGGCTAACCATGTGCTCAAATCTGTCTATTCCAAATATTAAAAAAGGATAATTTACTACTGCTTTCAGCAATATAGGAGTCATTTATTTAAAAGACTTCTTGGGGGACTTCCCTGGTGATCCAGTGGTTAAGAATCCTTCTGTCAGTGCAGGGAACACCGCAGTTTCCATCCCTGATTAGGGAACTAAGATCCCATGTGCTGTAGGGCAACTAGAGAGCCCAGGCCACAACTACTGAGCCCTCATCCTCCAGAGCCCATGCTGCATAGCAAGAGAAAGCCCACAAGATGCAACAAAGACCCAAGGCAGCCAAAATATAAATAAATATATATATATAAACAAAAGACTCCTGTGGGTCTCAGTGCCAGAGCTGTCTTCAACCTTCCACATCTTTCAACATGGATTCATCTGCTTCCCATGTTAAAGCAACTTAGTCACTCTTGTGAAATCCACACTACCTTCAACTATTGTGGTTTTAAGGCATGAAGAAATAAAGTAACTTAGTACCACCAAGATCACGTAAACTCAAAAATCCATTTCCAAAAGCCATGTTAATGACAGTCCTATCTTCTCTCTTAGATCACTTACTTTGAAGGAAGTTGTCTTGTTAGGTCACTCGAGAAGGCCCACTGACAGGTTGAAGGCAAAAGGTAAGGAACTGAGGCCTCCAGCCAACTGCCGTGTGAATGATCTACCGTGAGCCAGTGATACACCATCTTAGAGGTAAACCCTTGAGCCCCAGCCAAGCCTTCAGATGACTGCTGCCCTGGAAGACACTGCAGCTGCAACCACATGAGAGAACCTAAGCCAAAACCATCCAGCTAAGCCACTTCCAGATTTCTGACCCTCAGAAATTATGTATGACAAATATTTGTGCTTTTAAGCTTAACCACACACACACACACACACACGCCAGCAGTAACACTCCTAGGACTTGCCTCTGAAAGAGAAAGCCCAAATCAACCTCTTAGAAATTTGTCCTGGAAGGGAATCTGGCCTGACCACCAAAACAATATTTTATAATTGTTTTGTTGCTTCCTGTCCCTATATAATCAACCCCCAAATAGTTATCAAGAATTAACATACCCTAGGACTTCCCTTGGACTGCAAGGAGATCCAACCAGTCCATCGTAAAAGAAATCTGTCCTGAATATTCATTGGAAGGACTGATGCTGAAGCTGAAACTCCAATACTTTGGTCACCTGATGCGAAGAACTGACTCATTGGAAAAGACCCTGAGGCTGGGAAAGATTGAAGGCAGGAGGAGAAGGGGATGACAGAGGATGAGATAGTTGGATGGCATCACGTACTTGATGGACATGAGTTTGAGTAAACTCCGGGAATTGGTGATGGACAGAGAGGCCTGGCATGCCTTCCCAAGGCAGTCCACGGGGTCACAAAGAGTTGGACACGACTGAGCAACTGAACGACTGACTGACTGACTGAGGACTTCCCTGGTGGTCCAGTGGCTAAGAATCTGCCTGTCAATGCAGGGGAACTTGGGTTCAATTTCTGGACCAGGAAGATACCACATGCCAAGGGGCAAATAAGCCAAACAGCCACAACTACTGAAGCCCGCATATCATAGAGCCCATGCTCTGGAACAGAAGCCTGCGTACAACTGGAGAGGAGCCTCCACTCACTGAAACAGAGAAAGCCCATGCGTAGCAATGAAGCCAAAAATAAATAGATAAATTTTAAAATATTGTAATAATAAAAAAAGAATTAAAATACTTCTCCCGTCTTACTGCATTTCTGGATCCAATCAGGAGGGGTATGGCAAGTGCCGGGGCAGCTGTGGGTCTAGTCTGTAACCATAAACTCATTAAGTGTTGGCCTCTTACACTGACAATTCTCACTCTATTCACCAAGCTTATGTTTAAGTAGCCTACAGCTATATCCAATCTACCCACATAAAGACAGTGTGAGCACCAACCAATCTCCAAGCTCAAGGAGCTTCTTAGAGTTGGCCTTTGGATCTTTTGGTGTGATATTCAAGTTACTGGGCCATTGGCTCTATTTTACTCTATTGAGAGTCCCAGGAATTAGCATAAACAGGTGTCAAAGATAAACTATGTATTTCGTATTGTCCCAGATGGTAGCAAGGAAAATTCTAATTATTCAAACAAGGAATCTGTGGTTCTTTGGACCCTAATGATACCTTCTTGTGACTGTAAATATGACCAGTAAGCTCTTTGGCTGGTGCATCATGCCAAAGTAGTAAGATAAAGATCAGCCTTGTTTTTCACTTGCTCATGTGTGCCTGGGGGCATATTCTCACTGCAGAGTTCATTCTCTGACTTCAAAGAGAATTCTTTTGTGAAGAAGTGACGTACTTCCAAATGGAACGAAACTAAACAATGCAAATAGATAACGATGGTTAGAAAGACTTCTTTTAAACTTCCTTGTCTATGTTTTGCAAATCATAGGTTTTTAGTTTGAAATCTGTACCTTGCACATGAAATGGCCCAGATACAATACAGTAATCTTCTTGATAGTGGATTTGCCTTTTTCCATTTCACTGTCCTTCACTGAATGCAATTTGCATTGAGTTTCAACAATATGAGCATTTAGAGATTCATTGTTTTTCAATTTTGTGAACAAAACGCAGAGTTTGAAATAACTTCTGTTGTTTTAGATTTTACTGGTTTTTTTGTACCATGAAACTTTCTTAATTGCTAGAACTGGATCTTACAGGAGCCATGCTGCCCTCCCTTATCATGTCACTGACACTCATCTACACCATTCCAAGAGCTTCCTAGGTGGCTCAGTGGTAAAGAATGTGCCTGCCAATGCAGGAGACTCGGTCGGGAATATCCTCTGGAGAAGGAAATGGCAACCCACTTCAGTATTCTTGCCTGGGAAATCCCGTGAACAGAGGAGCTTGATGGATTGCAGCCCATGGAGTTGAAAAGAATCAGACACGACTTAGCGACTAAATAGCAACAACACCATTTCAAACAGATGCAGATTGAACCATTCTACCACTAACTTGGGCTTCCCTGGTGGCTCAGACGGTAAAGCGTCTGCCTACAGTGCAGGAGACCCGGGTTCAATTCCTGGTTTGGGAAGATCCCCTGGAGAAAGCAATGGCAACCCACTCCAGTACTCTTGCCTGGAAAATCCCATGGATGGAGGAGCCTGGTAGGCTGCCATCCATGGGATCACTAAGAGTCAGACACGACTGAGTGACTTCACTTTCACTTTCACCACTAACAGCTATGGTATGCTGGGCCTCAATTTCCCCAACTTTGGAAGTTCTGGACTACATGGTGTTAAAGGTGCTTTCCTATGATAATATTCTATAATTTTTTTTAAGAAAAACTTGTGAAAATTAACCTTTATATTTAGTCATAAAACTTAGGTAGAATAAAAATAGTCTGGCTCAAGATACTTCCCAATAACCTATCAACATTTCCTTTAATTAGTTGTGGCCTTTCAGAGATGTCAGCCTCTTCCTTCACCCTCTGGATCTCCTACTTTCTAAATGTGTTCCGTGGTTGAACAAAGATAGACAGTTGAAAAAAAAAAAGAACACTAAAGCACTGCAATCAGTATACTAAGGTAGTTTCTAATCTGGCTATGGCCATCAAATGTGGACTGTGGGGAGAGCAGAAGTGATAACTGGTTGTACTGGATGTACATAGCCATTCTCTGTTCATCAAATATCTTCTCCCTCCTTTGAAAATATGACACTGTGAATTAGGATTCCAGTCAATTGTCCTAATCATCAGAGGCCACAAACTGACCATCTACAGTCTTTCTGTGGCTTACAGAGATATCTTCTTTATCCTCCACATTCTGGAAGGGCCAACCATCCCAGCTTGTCTGGGAGTCTCTGTTTTAGCAATGAAAGAACTCCTTGGTCCTGGACCAACCAAGATGACGGATCATGCTATCAAAAATGTTGGTGCAAGAGTTTTTTGTTCTTTTTCTTTTATTAATTTTAAATTAGTTGCCAAGATTTAAATGTCAGGTGATTTCACAGAAAAATCCAGATTTTTGGCTTCTCTTTAAAAAATGAAATATCTGGCACCAGGTCCTCCTTCATGGCAACCATCAACAGGAGCTGAATGACTACTGCCCCTACACACAAGATATGTTATTTCCAGGGCCCCATTGCCCTGCCACTCCAAACTATTCCCCCAGAGTGAGGTGAACGCCAGAACTTCATCAAAACCCTCAGGCTGTTGTTTTTCCTATGGTAAAGTGGAAAATGATTTCTATGTCTACATCTCAATCAGAAGGAGCAAAAAATGAAAGATCTACCAATAGGAGAAAACATATTTTTGTGTGTGGAAGTGAAGAATATTCCTACCTGTTAATAGATCTGGCCCTCCACATGTGGTACACAACCTACTGGCCCCTCCAGGCACTGAAGTCCTGACACACACAATGGATTCTGTCATTTATATTATAGTTGATGGCTGGTGACAGTAGTAGTATCTTGACTCGAGAATTTGGCAGTGATGGCCAAGGTGCTCAAACTACTAGGAAACATTATTAAACTGTGTCTTACATGCTTGGTCCTTCCTGATAGGAGCTCAATTTCTGTCATTGCTTCTGCCTCATGTAAAAATCAGATAATCCTTATTTTCCTCACCAGGGATTTCTTGAGTTTCAGCTTCTCTAATTAATTTTTGTGCTTCATTAATCTTGAAGTCATCAAGGCTCTAAGCAAACACATATAACCTAGGGCTGGTAATCCATTTTAATATTGTTTCACATGGGAATATTTATAAAATGCCATCTCTTACATTTTTTTAAAAAAATGGCAAATTTTACATTCTTGTCTGTGTTTCAAGAAGTTAATTATCATCTATAAATAACAAATAAGCTACCAACCGGAGGGAGCTGAGATTCTTAGCTCCATACAGGCAGGGATGATGCTCTTTTTTGAACTCATTATTTTAATTTCAGAAACCAGTACATGCCTAGTCCATAGTGAGCCCTTGAGTAGCACTAATTGAATACATGAGTGACTGAATAAATGAATGTTGCTGGAGAAAGAGTAAGTTTTAAAGTGAAGAGGATATGAGGGCAAATCTCAATTTCCAATCCCAGCTTTGCCTCTCCCAAGCAATTTCTCTGAGCCTCAGTGTCCACATTGGTGCGGCAGAAATTTCTATGCCCTGTAGGGAAGCTATGAGGATTAAAAGAGAGAATGTTCCAGGCCTAGCACACAGAAGGTTCGCAATAAAGAGCAGCTATTTAAAAAGTCCTTTGAAAGGGATATTGGAGAGAAAGAATGGAAGAAATCCTTTAAGCTATTTTAAGCATGAATCACTTAAAAGGAAGAATTTAAAAGTTGCAGACAGTTTCATGTTTCCTAAAGTTGATAAAATACTATTATTCTTAAAATTACATTTTTAAATTGTGTTTAAGTTTGTCTATATCTCTATATTTTTAGTTGAGCAGAGGCTCCCCAATTATCATTTCATACATATTCTATAGTTTGATTTTTAGTGTGTAAAACAGAGAAACCAACAGCATGTATAATTGCAACAATTAAATATTTAAAAGCATGCAAATGTAAGGTTAAGAATAGAAAGACTGGATTTTATCTTTACAAAAAAGTGAATTAAGTTATATATATACATATACTGCACTATGTGATCTGATGTAAATGTTGACAGTATATTTTATAAAAATAGATTCATTACTAGATTTTATAAAAATAGATTCATTACTAGATTTCATTTTTATTGTTAAATGAAATCTAGTAATGAATTTCTTTCTTAGCCAGCAAAAATCTGAAATTCTATCCTTTTAATGAGTCTTTCCACAGATTTGAGTCTGACCACTGTCCTAAGTTGAAAATAAAATGTCCATGACCAGTTATGAAAAACAGTCCTCAGCTGGATGGATCTCACACTTTTCTTGTAGAGCTATAGGTATAAACAGTTCCACTGTGCAAGGGAGCTCAGATCATGGCTTTACTGAGCTTGGTTTGTCTGAAATGCTATTCATCACATGTTGCTGTATCTTTGAGAAAACGTAATCATTTCCTGAAATTGTATGAACGCTACTCATCAGTACTCTATATAAGAGACTCTTGACTATTTTACTTGTATTTAGGGTGACCATTTTGCCTTTCAGATATGAAGTTGAAAACTTTTTTTTAATCACCTATTTCTCCTTCCTTATCACCATAGCTGCATGTGGTAAACTGGCCTTCCACATTCATCCTAATCTCTTTCCAGTGGGCATTCCTGAGCTGCAGACACTGGAACGCTAAAAGCCACAGCTCCCAGGCCTCCTAGAAGCCAGGGTTTTATTTGAATTAATAAACCTTAATCAGAAGTACAGCCATGAGAGCTGGAAGATCAAGTTTGCTGGTGGGCAAGCTTCAATGTTCTGCTCTTTCTGCTGGAAACCCTGGAGGGGTGGTATCTGGTTTTTCTGGGGCAGTGCTAGCTCTCTGATACTGACAGCAGTGGTCTGGTCTCAGAGACAGTGGCTGGCACGTCAGCTTCCATTCAGCTAGAGATTTCCTGATTGAAGAGCAGTCTCTCCTTCAGTAAGGACAGTCATTGTGTGGCTTTCATGGTTGTCCGTGAAAGCTCAATATGGAGGCTATTTCTTCAGCCTTCTCAGTGATTCTGTGAGCCACAGAATTAAAGCTGTAATTAACCCCTTTCAGCTTAAGCTAGCTAAAGTGGATCCTCTTCTTCAGAACCGAACCCTAACAGATATAACCTTTCATTCCTAACCATTGAAACTTCTTCCACTCTGAAATCGACTAGTAGGAGGTAGACTTATTTGTTCAGTCAATACATAGACGATGTGCTTGGAACCGTTCTAGACTGTGGGGATACCATGATAAATAAACATACTGAATATAAGGTTGAGTGCTCAGACAACATTCATTTAAGGAGGAAAGACAGAAATTCACCATGTGAACAAATAAGCTCATGTCAGAGATGTATGTAATGAAGCAATGAAATCAGAGTAAATGATAGTAACTCTGGCAAGCGATGGAGGTGGGAAGAGGGTGGCGGAGGGGGTCTCATACTGGATAGTGTGATCAGGAAGGAAGACCTCTTTGACATTTAAGTAGAGACCTGAGTAACAAGCAGAGATCCACCATGTGATGAATAGAGCCTTCCAGAACAGGCTCTAAAAGAAAAAGGCGGAAAGGTGAGAATGAGCTCAGGATGTACAAGAGAAAGTTAAAAGGCCTGTGTGACTGGAGCTTAATGAGCTCAGAGGGAAAAGGGAGGAGTCCATTTCATTTATTCACTCACTCATTAACTATTTGTTGAGCACCTACTATGCACTAGGCTCAGTTCTGGTTGGTTGCATTATAGCAGTGACCGATAGAGACAAAACTTCCTATTCTCATGGAGGTTTTATTCTAGTAGTGGGGAGGAGAGGAACAATAAACAAATAGGTAAAACACATATTATATTAGATGGTGGTTCTCCATCAGGAATTATTTTGCCCCTCAGGAGACATTTGGTAACATCTGTAGTTATTTTCGGTTGTCACAACTGGGGAGGAAGAAGTGGGTTGCTAGTATTTGGTGGGTAGAAGGTAGCAACATCCCTATGTTGCTAAACATCCTGCACGGCACAGGGCAATCCCCGAAAGAAAGAGTCAATCCAAAATGTCAGTAATGCCAAAGTCAAGAAACCTTGTATTAGATGATGAGAGTTATAGAGGAAAAACAAAGAAAGATGAAAGGAAATCCCAGGGGCAGGGCATCAGAGGGTGAGGAGCAGTTCAGGTAAGAATGCAGTAGGAATATGAACATTTGAACAAAAACCTGAAAGAGACAAGGGAATCAGTAGTCATGTGGTATTTATAGGAAGAACATAGTATGACAGGGAATAGCAAGTACAAAGGTCTTAGCAATGAGCATGTTTGCAAGACCCAGGAGAGCAAGGAGAACCATGTGGCAAGGGCAGAGTGAGCAAAAAGGAGAGGAGCAGAGATGAAAATAAAAAGGTCACAGGGGCTGTGAGTTTTGGCTTTTGCTCTGAGTGATCAGGAATCAATTACTGATTCAGATCAATTAAAAAAGTTTGGTCAGACACAACTTCTAACTTTACTTTTAAAGGGATTACTCTGGCTGCTATTTGGGAAATGATCCATAAGCGGATGAGGACAGAAAGCAAGGATGAGGACAGAAAGCAAGATGAGGACAGAAAGCAGAGAAACCAATTAGGTGACGTTTAAGTGGATGGTGAGAGGAAGTGAGTTGGTGAGGATGATAATCAAGTTTCTGGAAGAAGTGAAAAGTGTGAGTTGCTGTGCATGGAGATGGGGAGAATGATGGGAAAAACAGATTGGAAGGCAGCAGAGATCAGGCATTCTATGTGGGACATGCTGAGTTTGAGACAACTACTAGAAATCTAAATGGAGATATCACAGACTGCAGGATGTGAGTCTGGAGGTTTAGGAGAGAAGTCTGAGCTGAATATGTAGATGATATCTAAAGCCATAGGTGTAAAACTCACTAAGGATGTATATCTAAGGACTGGAAAGCTAAGCAGTGTGGGTCCAGAGGTGTGCAGAATGTTTATCAAACTGCTTAAATTATATGGTCAAATATTTTGCTAGAAAAGATTAGCTATAATTATAAACTGGAAACCTGCTCCTAAAATGCTGTTTACCCTTCATATATTCATCTTTCACATTAATTCTCGAGAGTGGATAATTATTACTACAAAGTCCTTAAGGAAAGGTAAAAAATAAGATATTTAAAGCAACAGTATCATGGATTACTGAGACTGCCTAAAGAATTCCAAAATTGGATAATAAAAATCATCTAACCTGACTTCAAAATAGTAGAAATGACAAAATCGAAGACTAGTGGGACTTTAGAGTGTAATTTGCCCAGAGTCACATAACTAATCAGGAGCAAAGCCAGAATAGGAAGCTTAATCTCCTATTTTTTATTCCGATGCTCTTTCCACTGTATCCCGTTGAGAAGTCAACTCAAAACAAACAAACAAAAAAACCCTTATGAGATAATGATTTCTGCTGGGGGAGAAATCTGATCTGTGTACAAATATTTGATATCCACAAAGCTCATCCAATAGACAGCTTGTAGCATAAAGCAATGCACTTCTGTGTCTAGAGAAGAATAAGAATCCATCCTGTGTACTAAATACAAGGATAAAACATCAAGCGAAGGTAAAATAAGCCCTCTGGCAACAGACCCTGTTACTCCAGCAGCTGGAGGAAGGTAAGGATGTAAGTCAACACAGGGGTGTAGCTTGGTTAGCCCAAGATTTTTGTCTTTACCCTGTAATAAACAAGCAACACTGAGAAAGCTACTATGTATCCCTGATGGAATATCCCATGGGTGGTTGTGGTGCAACAGTAAGAGGGAAAGTGATTCTGTGCTTTGCCTGGAGAGAACAAGAAAGAATCTTCTTTCGATCCTTGTCCCAAAGCACACTCACAAATATACGCATTTATTTCTGTGGAATGAAGAATTGCTAGGGCTCCTGTAAACACAAATGAACAGAAACATCAGAAGGGGAAGCGATCTGGCCCTGTCATCCTGTGAGTCAGAAGTGGAAAGAGGCTGTGTTCTAGCCTGTGGTTTAGCCACTGCCCATATCCCTCCTCCGTGTCTGGTAAGCAAACCCAGGGAGACAGAGCAGATCTGGGTCTGGACTAGCCCAGGGTAGGGGGAGATGAACAAGGGAGCTTACATTCGGGCAGTAGTAACCTACACAGCGCATCCAGGAAGTGCAAATCAAAGAACCTCAGCCTTCAAACCTGTGCTGTTCCAGTTTGCCAAGGTTTTTGAAAACTCTTAGCATTTGTATTCTACAGGACAAAATCAGGGTTTCTTACCTTTTAGTTCACTCCTTTTTTTAAATTTCTAAATAAAACTACCTTTAAAAATATCTCTTTTGGTATTTTTTTTCAAAGTGGGTATGGTTTAAGATTGGTTTCTGGAACTCTATTTACTTCCTTTATTCTATTTAATATAAGATTATTTTGGGGACAGGAAATATGGTTTAGTAGGAACATTCTGTGAAAAAGGAGAACTACTAATCTCATCTTTGAAAAATCATAGAGTACAATAATCTAAACTCCCATAGCAAGTCCCTTAATGGAAAGTTCCCCACCACTGCCTTCTGGGAAGCAGGGGCTTTAAGCAAGTGACCTGACCCCTACTGAATTATTTTCCCACATGATAGAACTTTGCTAATTTTTTAGGCCTTTCTTGGAAAAGTCTTTCCAAATTCTACTCACAACATAAGGCCAAGCTCACAACCTATTTCTTTCCTGAAATTTCTCTGATTGTTCCTCTCAGGCCGTGTGTGTGTGTGTGTGTGTGTGTGTGTGTGTGTGTGGTATTTACATTCCTCCATTAGACTGAAATGTCATTAAAAGACAACCGAGGATTCTACTCTATATCACTCAGTCCTGTATTCTCTCTATGGCACCCAACATGGCACTTTTGTATAAAAATAGAGAAATCTCAAATAATCATTGCTAGAAATAAAAGGTGACTTGGTAAGCACACCAAAGGGGCTGTTCCTGGAAGATTATTAACAAGAGTGTGTATGTGTTAGTTGCTCAGCCGTGTCCAACTCTTTGCAACTCCATGGACTGTAGCCCACCAGACTCCTCTGTTCATGGGTTTCTCCAGGCAAGAGTGCTGGAGTGGGTTGCCAGTTCCTTCACCAGGGGATCGTCCCAACCCAGGGATTGAACCCAGGTCTCCCACATTGCAGGCAGATTCTTTAACATCTGAGCCACCAGGGAAGCCCCTCAACAGACAACAGTGGGGCTATGTAAAAAGGCCTAGAGAGGTTACTGCCTAAATGGATATTTAAATGCATTCCATGTCACCGTGGGTGTTTAAGCAGAAAGTGGGTAATAAAACTTAGAGAAGCTGTAGAGGAATTTATATAGCAGGTAAGGAGGTAGATCAGATGCCCCCTAAAGCTTTTTCCAACTGTAAATTTTGAAATGAATTTTAGATTGTTTTACCGTAGGTGAATAATCTTGTTGTACTACTGTCTCCATAGACTCTGCCCCTATAGCTAGCAACTCTAGATTTTTCTCCAAACCACCTGACTGAAACCTCCTCAGTTTATAGCTTCTAAGGAATGCTAACTTTGATGTAATCCCGCCTTCACTTAGTCAACATGGAGGCCCATGGCTCAAGCCAAGTCCACAGAATTAGCACCTGGAATCTCAACTCCCAAGCCCAGATTCAGAAGGCCATGTGCCAGGTTGGTACTCTCCTGTTCTGTGTGCTTGATCTCTCCAAGCGTAAACCAGATCCAGAAGAGAGGCTGAGGATGATTGTTCTAATAGTTGTCACTGTTGCTCTGTCTTCTCTTTGTCTATAGGGAATACTGAATGGGCTCTGGGGCACTGCCATTCTTTCCCAATAATTTTAAGTGCCAGATTAATGGCACAGAAAAGAAAACTGTGTCAGAAAAGTTGAAAACATGCTCCTTGAATATGTCATACCTCCTGATTATTGATGTTCCTTAAGGCAGTGTCATCTTTCTCTGAGGCACAGGAACAAAACACTGCTGAAGCTGATGATGCCTAATACTATACAGGTAAACCTGACTGCAGTGCAGGAGACCCGGGTTCAATTCCTGGGTCAGGAAGATCCCCTGAAGGAGGAAATGACAACCCACTCGACTGTTTTTGCCTGGAGAATCCCATGGACAGAGGAGCCTGGCAGGCTGCAGTCCCTCGGGTAGCAAGAATAGGACACGACTGAGCGACTAAAGCTCTATACAGAGTAAGTATGATTTCAGGCATCGGTGGGTTTGGAGACTAAGTTAGGAAGACTGTCTCATTGTTGTCTGTTTGTCCATCTTCTAATCATATCATATATCATAAGACTAAGTTAGGGAGAGTGTCTCATTCTCTGTCCATCTTCTAATCATATCATATATCATAATAATGCTAGTTCCTATTTGCTGCAAATGCAAATTTATGTACAGCAAACAATTGAAGTGATGGAAATTAATCAGGACCTAAAGACCATTATGTTACAATATGGTAAGCTGTTTCTATTCTAATTATTTTATGACTCCAAAAGAAAGATTGATAAAGGAAAACAAATACCATAACAGACCTGTCACTTTTTTTTTAAACCAATCTGCTTCATAAAATCTTTTTTTATGAGATTAATACAACTTTCCCCAACTGAATACTATGCTTATTAATATAAGAATATAAGCACCCATAAATTAAACTCTATAAAGTATCACAAATTACCTAAAGTAATTTCAGCTAACTGAAAAACAAGTTCTCCATTTTAAAATGATCTGTGATGTTTTCAAGAGCTTCTTTTCCCTCACTGGGAAAATATGATTTGTCTGGGTATTTGCAGAAATAGTTACAATTCAAAACATCAAACCACTTTCTATGGTAAACAACCCAAAACCCAAAACAAAACCATTACTGCTTCAGCTTCTAAAAAGACTTCTGTATGATACCACTGACAAGTTAAAAAATATATTGTGTTGATTCATTGCTTGTATATGATTATATTGGATAATGTATATCCTAACAGGGCTGTAATGAATCCAGCGAAAAAGCTCAAACCTCTATTTTGAGGACTAAAAAACATTTATTTATTTATTTACTTATTTATTTTCTACCTATTTCCAAGTCCTTCCTGATCATCTTGTACATATCAAATTTAGGTTTATGTACCTTAGCACATGCTGGTTACACATTAAATAGATGTTGCATCCAATTAAATCAAATACCCACCACACCTGGCTAATCAAACACTGAATTCCCTCTTCAGCTGATCAAAAAAGAAAGAACAGAGGCATCTCACCTTAGCTGCTATAAATCTGTGTTTACACAGGGACAAGGATCAGAATCAGATGAGTTACAGAGCGCTTGATAATTTATTACAAGACTCTAAAGGAACAATCACATCCCTTCTTGCTGAACATCCCTGACCAGGGCATGGAAAAACCCCAAACCCAGCACCTCTGCTTTTTTTTTTTTCACCAGTCCCGCTGGCGTCCTGATGGACCAATTTGGAAACCATGATTAATCCCCTGGTAAACAGAAAATAGGCTCTTGTGCCAGGAGAAGCCAAACCTGAGTCACTCTCTGGAGACTCTACCCTCAGCCAATCGAACTCTACCTCCTCCTCCAGGAGCTGGCGATTTTCAGCAAACAGAAAGGCGTTTCTGTGGTGACAGAGGAGCCCAGTGAAGCAGAGACTGAAATGTCACTGTGAGTGACTGACCACAAGCTGGTGAAGGCCAGGCACATGTAGGGGTCACCATGTCCTAGATTATTCAAATGAAATTGGCTAGAACCCTAGGCTACATGAAATGGAAAACTCAATATCCTTCTCACTTTAATCAGGGATTGGAGGGGAGGAAGACAATGTACCTAGATTTTTCCTTGTCACCTATGGCTCTAACTTAGTTTGGTCTATGATTACCTTGCTGGTGCATGAGAACGACCATTGCTGTTGCCCCTTCTTGCACATGGCCCTGCTCCCTGCACATACACCTCACTTTATGTACTTCCCCAAATACCACTGACTCAAAGTTCTGGGTGTTAACTACTTTTATGGAAGAGTCAAGGCAATGGAGAAAATTTACATGGAAGCAATAAAAATAAGAAGATGTGGTATGTATAGACAATGGAATATTATTGTTCTTCTTGTTTAGTCACTAAGTTGTGTCCAATTCTTTTACAGCCCCATGGACTGTAGCCTGCTAGGCTGCTCTGTCCATAGCATTTTTCAGGCAAAAACACTGCAGTGGGTTGCCATTTCCTTCTCCAGGGAATCTTCCCAACCCAGGGATTGATCCTGGGTCTCCTGCATTGCAGGCAAATTCTTCTACCATTTGAGCCACCACCAGTGGTGGTGGGCGGGGTGGGGTGGGGTGGGGGAGCCTAAAAATAAAAATATTTACAAAAAAAGGGAAAATTAAAGATCCCTGTTCTTAAAAGCCTTTCAACCATCCTGGCCCCAGAAATTTCTTTCTTACCCATTGTCCTTTTCCTCAAGCTCTGGCCTCCTCTGGCCATAACCTCCTCTCTTTCTCTAGGTAAGCCCCTCTCCCAAATTCCTGCCACTTTATTATGTAAACACTGCTTTGATTTCCCTGTTTCCTTACAAACAGTGTCCTCACCATGCACTCTCAAAACATTTTCCTAACAAACATACCTCTTTTCCTAAGAGGAACTTTATGACAGGTGTTCAAACACTATACTTACACACTCCTACACACACAGATGAGCATACACACACACACACACATACAACTAGGACTCTCAGAAAACACAGGCAGAGACAGAGCTGTAAGTTCTCAGGAGCAGTGTCCATAGGTCTGGAATAGAAAAATTGGACAGAATGGGAGGATTTTCAAGTTGCGTGCTTCTCCCTTACTTTTCAAGGATACAGTGTTCACTGGAAATATTAGAGATTCTCACTGCTGTTTAATTGTCTGAGACCAGGGGCACCAAGAAGCCCAGCTCCTGTTCTTTAGGACATATCCATGGTGCTTCTAGTAGTTCAGCTGATCCCTCTCTCTCTGTAGGTTGCAGCTGTTTCAGCCTCTACACTTTTATTCATTCTCCCTGCCACACACAAACACACCCTTTGCCATCTAGAATGCTCTGAATCAGATCTATTCTTCAAAGTTTATTTTTTTTTCTTTTGTATGGAGTCACCCAGATTGTGGCATTTTATTTTATTCTTTTCATTCTTCATTTCTTCTACTTTTTTTTTTACAGTTCATTTCTTCTACTTATTCATTTCATTTATGTAGACATTTCCTCCCTAATAGTGATGGAAATTCACTTGAGAGCAAGGACTGTGTGCCCTTTCTTTGTGTTCCTCACAGTAACTAGCACAGATTAAGACATGCAATAGATGCTCAGCAACTACCTTCAGGGTTAAATTAAACAGATCACAGGACCTCTGAACCTCAGTGTAATTATCCATAGCGTAATTAACCACAAACATTAACATTAATACACCTTCTAGAGGGCAGCTAAGGAAATGTGGGTCCCTGGAAATGATGCGTTCAGCAGATTTGGGTAGGTTCTAATTTTCAAATCTATTATCTACTTTTTTTGTAACCTTGGGCCAGTTACTTAACTTTTCTAAGACTCATTTTTTAAATATGTAAAATAAGAAAAATAAAAACACCTATCTGCTCAACTCATGTAGTAGTTGTAAGGATTAAGTGGGAATATATATATTTGAAAGTGATCTGAGAAGCACTGTGCATAAGACAAATTATTTCAAGTATTAAGATGTTCCAGAGCTTAAAAAGAACTTGAATATTTTATGAGGTAGCATAGATTATAGATTAAAAGTCTTCTCATATTTATTATGAAGCATTTTCCTATAAATAAATGCCACTGTTATTCTCCAAAAGCACTTTCTTATCCATAAAGGAAGATGTATGACAGCTCTTTAACCTATGCAAATCTTACTTATAAGCAAAGTGTCTCTTGTTTTTTTCTCTTCTAACCAACAATATTTGTTTCATTTCCTGCAGGATTAGCTATCATAGGAAAATCAAGGTAAATAAAAGCCATCTTTGATGCTAACATTATGAAAATTATTATACTCTAACACTCACTACTAAACTATGTTCAGTTCAGTTCAGTTCAGTCGCTCAGTCGTGTCCGATTCTTTCCGACTCCGTGAATTGCAGCACGCCAGGCCTCCCTGTCCATCACCAACTCCTGGAGTTCACTCAAACTCACGTCCATCCATGTTAGGAAAATGCTTTTAGATGCAGCAAATTTATTTAATACAAAAGACTACTTTTAGAGTTGTTTAAGAGTTGACTCATTGGAAAAGACTCTGATGCTGGGAGGGATTGGGGGCAGGAGGAGAAGGGGATGACAGAGGATGAGATGGCTGGATGGCATCACTGACTCGATGGACGTGAGTCTGGGTGAGCTCTGGGAGTTGGTGATGGACAGGGAGGCCTGGCGTGCTGCGATTCTTGGGGTTGCAAAGAGTCGGACACGACTGAGCGACTGAACTGAACTGAACTGAAATAATATCAAGCATATTTTTATCATAAGACTCTAATGAATTTTTAGGTACTTTAGCCTATAATTCTTCTTTCTTTATTTCAGTGTGTATTAGTTTCCTATGACTGCTATAACAAATTACCACAAACTTTATTAATTAAAACAGCAGTTTTGGAGAACAGACATCTGAAATCAGTTTCATTAAACTGAAATCAAGGTATTGGCCAGGCCACTCTGCACTCCTTCCACAGGCTCTGGGGGAGAATCCATTCCCTGCTTACTCCAGCTTCTGTATAGTTGGCAGCATTCCCTGGCTCAAGGCCGCATCCCTTGGATCTCTGCCTCCATGGTCAGATTTCTTCTCCTCTTCTGGCTTCCAGGGTTATAGTGTTGTGTGCTGTCTGATTCTTTGTGACCGCATGGACTGTAGCACACCAGGCTCCTCTGCCTATGGCATTTTACAGCCAAGAATACTGGAGTGGGCTGCCATTTTTTTCTCCAGGGGATCCTCCTGACCCAGGGATTGAACTGGCATCTCTTGCACCTCCTGCGTCGGCAAGTGGATTCTTTACCACTAGAGCCACCTGGGAAGCCCTTCTAGAGATTAGAACATGGATCTCTTTGGGTGTCATTTTTAGCCTACCGCACAGTTGTTCTCAACCTTTACCAGTCATCAGAATCACCAAGGAAGTTTGTTAAAACAAAGTACTGGGACCCACTCCCAGAGTTTCTGATTCAGTAAGTCTAGAGTGGGGTCCAGGTTTTTGAAGTATTAACAGATGCCCAGGTAGTGCTGATGCTGCTGGTCTGAAGCTCACACTTTGAGAATCACTAACTTATGTTATCTAATGTTTTCAAAATTATATTCATGTTTAATTTTCCCATTTTTGTTGTCAACTTTTTATATGTCTTTTGTGCACATTCTATACAGAAAGCTGAGCACTGAAGAACTGATATTTTTGAACTGCAGTGTTGGAGAAGACTCTTGAGAGTCCCTTGAACTGCAAGGAGATCCAACCAGTCCATCCTAAAGAAAATCAGTCCTGAATATTCATTGGAAGGACTGATGCGGAAGCTGAAACTCCAATACGTTGGCCACCTGATGCAAAGAAGTGACTCATTAGAAAAGACCCTGATGCTGGGAAAGATTGAAGGCAGGAAGAGAAGGGGACAACAGAGGATGAGATGGTTGGATGGCATCATCAACTTGATGGACATGAGTTTGAGCAAGCTCCGGGAGTTGTTGATGGACAGGGAGGCCTGGCATTTTGCAGTCCATGGGGTCGAAAAGAGTCAGACACGACTGAGTGACTGAACTGAACTAGGCACATTCTAACACTGGATACGTTGACAGAAACAGTGCAACTGACACCTCTTTCTCTTATAGAGTCTGCTGTGCTTTCTTCTCTGTATTACAGCTCTGTAGTTACACATTTCCAGAAAACAAAATTTTTCTTCCATGGACTCATTTGACGCTCCCATTGGTTTCAGCAAGAGAAAATATAGAATATATTAGTGCATATTCCTCAGCCTGCCACTCAAGGGCCTCCAACATATGATTTTAACTCATGCCTATAGATCTCAGCTAGATTCTTTGCAGCTCCCCAAACCCCTTTGAACATTTCTTCCAAGAGACTTCCACAGTCTGTGGTTCCTCCCTTCCTGGCAATTACATTATATGAGCTAATATGGTTGCCATTTTCGCCGACTCTGCTTCAAGTTAGATTCTGTCTCTTGTAGTCAAGAGTCCTGACTAACAACCTATGTGAATGGTAGAAGGACACGTACTCCTTTAATAACTCTTGTAAGAAAAGTGGAACCTCCATTGTCCTGATGAGAATTTCTAACCCCCTGTGTATATTAGACCATGTACTGTCCTTGAAGATACTGGGTATAATGGAAAATTATATATAACTCATTGTTATGAACCTAAAATAGTAAAACAATAATAAGAGAAGAGTTCAACTTTTCAGGAGAAATTTTCACAGAAATCTTGATGAAGGAGGCCAATATTATTAGTTTCACTTTTGATAGTTTAAAAAGATAAAGCCCAGAAAGGTCAAATAGCCCAGTTCTGTCATTTAAAAAGCTAATGGAAGGGGAAAGACATGTTAATGCATTAAAAATAAGATGTATGGGTACTGTGGTAGAAGTAGGTACACAATACACCAGGGGGACAAAGGAGGAGTGGGTATTTCTACCTAGAGCCATGAGAGAAAGGGCTTGAAAACATTAGGGAGTGGCTGCTCTTGAACCAAGTTCCTCGGGACAAAGACTGCCTTAAAATATCAGCTCTTTCTAGTCCTCTACTCAGTGACAAAAAAATCATAAATCATTCAGTCAGTAAGTAGTTACAAGATACCTATATTTACAAGATACCTATATATATGACGGAGAAGGCAATGGCACCCTACTCCAGTGCTCTTGCCTGGAAAATCCCATGGATGGAGGAGCCTAGTAGGCTGCAGTCCATGGGGTCGCTAAGAGTCGGGCACAGCTGAGCGACTTCACTTTCACTTTTAACTTTCATGCATTGGAGAAGGAAATGGCAACCTGCTCCAGTGTTCTTGCCTGGAGAGTCCCAGGGACGGGGGAGCCTTGTGGGCTGCCGTCTATGGGGTCACACAGAGTTGGACACGACTGAAGTGACTTAGCAACTAGCAACTAGCAACCATATATATGAAGTGCAAGTTAAATAAGGTAAGGATTCTTTCCTCAAGAGGCTCATACAGTGAGACAAAAAAAAATCTGAACTTTTAAAGTACAACATGGTTAGAAGATAAAATTATATGCTGCCTAGGATTTTTTTCCAAAAGAAAAAAAAAAAAAAGATGGATAGGGGACAGGAAGTGGGTGGAGGAATAGATGAAACAAGCCTTGCCATGGGATAAAAATGGTTGAAATTAGGTACAGTGGTTTTGCAATGTGATAACTTGACCAGGCTGGCCTACATGTCCCAGAATTCCATTCCTCTGTTTCTGGTTAGGGTGGGCCATAAAAGACATTCTTGTTTGGAATTTGGGGACTGAAAGTAAAGCTACAGCCACTTTTATAGCCAAGTGTATTGTCTTTCTCTATCAGTGCACCACCCTGGCATGGCCTAAAACTGTACCGCCTACTCCTAGAACTTCCTTGATCCTCTCCAACTCCACAGCAAGGTGTGAGTGCCTAGCTCTATGTTGAAGGGCCCTGACTTCTGTTGGACACGACAAACCAAGGTCCGAGGCAAGATGAGTTTCAGCCTGTCCTCGAAGTTTCCAACTCCAGCAGGTTCTTACTCTCTCCCACTTTGGACTCATCTTTCCCTTGTGATTGCCTGCTCTGTGCAGTTCAAATTGCAACAATCAATTCAAGGGTAACAGTCTTATAGCGACTGAGAAGCCAGGTTCCACAAAGGCTCAAGTGCATATGTACAAGCATACACACATATGTGTATATTTAGACACACATACTCACATTCACACATCCTAGCAGTTCTGCTTAAATTTTTGAGCACTGACTGATACAGAGGGTGGATATGTTTGACATTTTCCCCATTAGCACTTAATTTCAGTTCACTATGGAAGAGTTTGGCAATAGAGTGTGAATAAGATGTTGAGGAATCACCTGAGTGGAGCCAACTTCAGCATGTAAAGTTTGAGCAGAATTTCCCTCCTCATAGTCAGTCTCTGCTTGCTTTCCCAGCTCTCTTTTGTGCTCATTCCTCCCAAAGGTAGGTCAGTTTAATCCTTTTAATCCTTCTTCCTAAGCACATGCCCCCAAATTTCAACCATCCTATGCATAATTATTAATTCTCTATAAATACCTCTGATCTCTTTCTGGATTTCCAAACTCTCGTTTCCAACTTCATGTTAGATGTCTCATTATTCATGGACTACCAACATTTAGTCTCAATATTCATTGGCTTCCCTGGTGGCTCAGACGGTAAGGAATCCACCTGCAATGTGAGAGACCTGGATTCAATCCCTGGGTGGAGAAGATCCCCTGGAGGAGGGCATGGCAACCCACTCCAGTATTCTTGCCTGGAGAATCCCATGGACAGAGGAGTCTGGCAGCTATAGTCCATGGGGTTGCAAAGAGTCGGACACAGTGACTAAGCACAGTACACACCATCATCTAAAAATTAACATTACATTTTAAAACTAAAAGCTAATCCTTCTAACTTCCAATTTCTCTTGGTCTTTCATTCCTGGTCCCTGAGCACAAAATCCAGAGTCATCTTTGACACCATACCTCTTCCATCCAATCTTTGGCCATATCCTGTCAAAGATCATGGCATCCGGTATCATCACTTCATGGGAAATAGATGGGGAAACAGTGGAAACAGTGTCAGACTTTATTTTGGGGGGCTCCAAAATCACTGCAGATGGTGACTGCAGCCATGAAATTAAAAGACGCTTACTCCTTGGAAGAAAAGTTATGACCAACCTAGATAGCATATTCAAAAGCAGAGACATTACTTTTCCAATAAAGGTCCGTCTAGTCAAGGCTATGGTTTTTCCTGTGGTCATGTATGGATGTGAGAGTTGGACTGTGAAGAAGGCTGAGCACCGAAGAATTGATGCATTTTTTTAAAATTGTGATGTCTTTTTAATGCTTCATGCATTTTATTTTTTAATTTTTATTTTTACTTTATTTTACTTTACAATACTGTATTGGTTTTGCCATACATTGACATGAATCCGCCACGGGTGTACATGAGTTCCCAATCTTCCACCCCATATCATCTCTCTGGATCATCCCCGTGCACCAACCCCAAGCATCCTGTATCCTGTATCAAACATAGACTGGTGATTCATTTCTTACATGATAGTATACATGTTTCAATGCCATTCTCCCAAATCATCCCACCCTCTCCTTCTCCCTCAGAGTCCAAAAGTCCGTTCTACCCATCTGTGTCTCTTTTGCTGTCTCGCATACAGGGTCATCATTACCATCTTTCTAAATTCCATATATATGTGTTAGTATACTGTATTGGTGTTTTTCTTTCTGGCTTACTTCACTCTGTATAATCGGCTCCAGTTTCATCCATTTCATTAGAACTGATTCAAATGTATTCTTTTTAATGGGAATTGATGCTTTTGAACTGTGGTGTTGGAGAAGACTCTTGAGAGTCCCTTGGACTGCAAGGAGATCCAACCAGTCCATTCTAAAGGAGATCAGCCCTGGGATTTCTTTGGAAGGAATGATGCTAAAGCTGAAACTCCAGTACTTTGGCCACCTCATGCGAAGTGTTGACTCATTGGAAAAGACTCTGATGCTGGGAGGGATTGGGGGCAGGGGGAGAAGGGGACGACAGAGGATGAGATGGCTGGATGGCATCACCGCCTCGACAGACGTGGGTCTGAGTGAACTCTGGGAGTTGGTGATGGACAGGGAGGCCTGGCATGCTGCGATTCATGGGGTTGCAAAGAGTCAGACACGACTGACCGACTGAACTGAACTGAACTGTCAGTTTACTTCCACAGATCTGCACTCTAGGGCATCATAAACATTTCCCTTTTCTTTATTATCTTATCCACCTGGTCATTCTTGTATTCATTCCACAATGGTTTTCCAAGCATCTATTAATATACAAAATCTTGAGATGGACTGATGGAAGAAAAACATCCTTTTCATTTGAAAGTGAAAAGTGAAGTGAAAGTCGTTCAGTCGTGTCCAGCTTTTTGCGACCCCATGGACTATACAGTCCATGGAATTCTCCAGGCCAGAATACTGGAGTGGGTAGCCCTTCCCTTCTCCAGAGGATCATCCCAACCCAGGGATCGAACCCAGGTCTTCCGCATTGCAGGCAGTTCATTTGCTTCCCTGGCGGCTCAGCTGGTAAAGAAAAGGGAAATGCTTATGATGCCCTAGAGTGCAGATCTGTGGAAGTAAATTGTCAGGATATGGCCAAAGATTGGGGGTGGTGTCAAAGATAAGTCTGGATTTTGTGCTCAGGGACCAGGAATGAAAGACCAAGAGAAATTATCCTTATCACTCCTTAAAAACCTACAGCCTCTTTCATTACTTATAGAGCACAATCCATGCTCTTAGTATCAAAGGTCATCTAAAATCTGACCCTGTCTGTGGTAAATGTGACTCCTGCCCGGGCGATGAAACTTTCATAGGGGGTTTAGGGAAGACTGTCTCCAGAGTAAAAGTCTCCCTGGAGGTCAGGCTGGGAGAACCTCTGTCTTCCCACACCATTCTCAATCTGGCTCAGAGTTAAGAGAACACAGCTTTTCATTTCTTCCTATGTTAAAAACAAAAACAAAAACCCTGTGATTATACAAATGATAACTGTTCTTTTCTTTCCTAACTTCAAAACTACAAAGAAGCAAAAAGAATAAAACAATAATGACCTCTAGTACCACCACCCAGAAACATGTAATCACTTTTCATATTTTGGAGTGGCTTCTTAAAGAAGATTTATAGTTTTAATTTATAAACTTTGGATAACACTGTGTATACTGTGTTCTAATCTGTATATTTCATTTAACAATACGTGTGAGCAACTTTCCATGTCATTAAATAAATTTCTCCATCTATCATTTCTGAAGGCAGCCTGTTATTCTCTTGTATGAATATGATATATGTCCCTTTCTGAGGACATTTAGGTTATTTCTAATTTTCTCTACAACAAAAAAATTTGCAATAAATATCCTTATAGACGAATCTTCTTCTGCACCCTCATTGTTCTCTTTAGGACAAACTCCCAAAAGTAAAATTCCTGAGTCAAAGGGAATGTATATTTTTAAGGGTTTCATTATAAGGCCACATAGTTCTCTGAGAATCATTTGGAAAACTTGTATAAGATTTCAGCAACATGCCAATGATACAAGGAGTCTGAAAGTAGCAGAGCTACACTTAAAGGTGCCCTTAATCACCCACCTTCTGAGGACATCAGAACTCTGGGGTGCCAGTAGGTTACTTACTTCTGTAGTACAATATATATTAACTGATTATTTGAAAGACAATAATTTAATTTATATGTAGAGAATGCACACTCTAGGAATTTTACTCATTACTTTACAGTATTACTTAATTTGCTCCAGGGTTTATTTCTTTGGATAGACATTTGGGTTGCTACTGTTATTTTTTAATATAGACATTTTCTGTTTTAGCGCAAGGCAGTAATGAGTTTGTCATGAGATAGTATGGCAAAAAACTTCCACTTTACCCTTCCATAAAAATATAACTTAGTCACCCAACAAAGAGCTATGCTGCCCACTTTTTTTGCAGCTAAGTGTGGTCATGTGACAGGTTCTAAACAATACAAGTAAGCTAGAGGGATGTATGCCCTACCCTCTGCCCTTCTCCACTTTCCACTGGCTGGGAAGCAGACATGTAGTAGCTGTGGGAGCAGTCATGTGAGACCACCAGATGGAAACTTCATGCTGAGGGTGGCAGAGGACCTAGACAGAAAAAGTGTTAAACTATTAAACTACCATTCAATAGTTTAAACTTGCACCATTAAACTACCTAATCAGTCATCGTCTATTTAAATTTGACTATTCTGTGAGAAAGAAACTTCTATCTTGTTTGTGACTGTTATTTTGACCTTTGTTTCAGGAGCTGACCTAGTAGCCTAACAGAGAGTGAAGATTTGGGAAACTTGGTCATTTATTTTCACTGATCACTACCGAAACAGTCCAAGTGGCAGATTCAAATAGTAACAGGGACTTTTTAGGTTAAAGGACAAACAATGTGTTGACAGTCAAGTAAATGAGAGCCAAAATATGCTCCCACAGAAATACGTATGAACTCTTTCACTATCTGATGAACGTTTTCTTTAGGTCAAAAAACCAGTTACGTAAAAAGAATCACTTGGCTTCTTGCCTTTTTGACTTGCTTCCACACTCTATAAAAAAGTTAGACTCAGTGACTTTGGTTTAATTTTATATATTTCTTAACCTTCATGATTATGTAGACTTTATGATTATATAGATTTCTTCCTTGATGTTCACAGATTTTATAAAGATAAAAAAAGATGAATAAAGCACTTATAAAATTTAACTCTATATAAATTGCAGATGAAGATATATAAACACTCAGTTTTTATAAATTTTAACTGTAGTTTTACATAGTACCTTTGCAAAATGATGTAGATACTACCAGCTAAACAATAAATTTTATTTCACCTAGTAAATACATAAAGTATTATATTTCTATATCCACTTTAGAGGTAAAGAAGCAGTTTGTCACAGATGAGTTTAGTTAAGACTCAAGACACTGTAAGTTTTATACTAAATATACTCACGTGTGTGTGTGTGTGTGTGTGTGTGCGCGCGGGTGGGTGGATAGGTGTGTATCCATTCACATATACATCTTTAGTATCCATTTCTTTCTTCCCAACAGCACCCAGATTTCCTTTGGGGGAAAAAAACCACTGAGCAGTGATCCATCCCATAATCCAGATGTACACCTCCAAGGAAGTTGAGAAGACCAGACCCTTCCCTGTCCCCATCCTACTCAGCCATCTCTGCCAAGAAGCAGGAGTCAGTCAGCCAAGGAGCAGGAGTCAGTCAGCCAAGGAGCAGGAGTCAATCAGCCAAGGAGTGAAGAGTCAATCAGGCAGCTGCTCACCACCTCCACCCTCACAACCCCACCCCCGGGCTTTTGAAATTTGAGAGACAAAGGACACAGCAATGGTTCTGATCACAGGAAGCTTTGTGGAGTGCCCAACCTGTTTCCAAGTCCTGCTCTTCAATACCGCATCAGTTCTGAGCACCACCAGCACCACCACCACTTTGCTTCAATAAATACTCCTTAGTTTCACTTGGCCAGGGTCAGTTTTTGTTAGCAGCAGCCAAGGTACTCTCCTTGCCACAAAATATCTTACCACCACATGACCTAATCTCTCTTTTCCTAGTGAATAGTTTTTGTTTAAAACCTAAATGAATGAAGAAAATATATGTAAAATCATGTTTCAAAGTTTCATGGGATATTAACACAGTTTTTTGTTGGCTATAACTTGAGAATTCAGTGTATGGATTCTAGTTTTCTCCCTTTTTGTTCTGATATAAATATTATCTTTCTGAAATTTTAAACATATACTTAAAAATGTAAGTAATTTTTAATAGTCTTCAAATATTCCTTTTTCATATATACTAATTTATATCTTGTAAAATAATGTGCTCTCTAAAAATAATTAGTAAATACTATGATACAGCTTCTATCTCATATTTCATCTTTTCCACACAAAGAAATATAAACTAAGTTGGGAGCCAACTTAGTTGCTAAAACCAGTAACTCTTCACTCCTAATAGACAGAGTTATTTGCCTTCTGATTTGCACAGCTTTCCATTTTACACATCAGTCAAGCAGAAACAACTGGTTGCTAAGCAACAGTTTCCTCTCAATGAGCAGAAACAGACATTATAGAAGGCCAATTTTTAACATATTATATACATACATATGAAGTTAAAGAGAGACCCAGACTCACAGTTTGTCTGTTTGCCCAGAACGCTTGTCATGAATAATGAATTCATAATGACAGTGCATGAATTCCAAATACATTTGATCCATGAACTATATCACCTTGTATTACCTTCTAGCATCTTCCTCATTACTGAAAAATCAGCAAGTAGTATAGAAAGAAACTAGGCTTCTGCAGCAAATTTCCTTAGAAAAATTCTCAGTGAAGTACATACTTGGGTTTTGTTGAACTGAGTCATTGCTAACATAGTACTCACACTCCTCATGCCATACTATTTTCTTGGTTATAACTACACATTTAATGCCCTGGGAGGACACACCCCAAATGGTGAGTAGTGACCACCATAGGGAAATGACTATTTGCTTTTTCCTCTGTATTCTTTACAACAAAAATAAAAATTACTAGTAGTTGCTGTGCATTTATAAAGTGCTAGACTGTTCGAAGGTCATATGTGTTAAGTCACATTAGCATTTTCCATTTGACAGATAACAGAAGAATCTCAGAGAAGTTGTGTAACTTGCTTAAAGTTATGCATACAGAAAGCAAGAGAGAGCCAGAGTTTGAACTTAGGCAGTAAAGCTCCAGGTCTTCACACTTCACTCTTCTTCCTTTTACAAGTTTTATATTCACTGGTGTATGTTCATGTATTGCTTAAATAAATACCTTCCTCTAAAAAAAATCATATTGTTTCTGGACATACAGAACTATATCTAGGTGCTCAATTCATTAGCATGTTTTCACCATTGGCTTTAATTGATTTTATGTCAGTAGGAGTTAGGAGCATAACAAAAGTCTAACAAGAGATGAGAATCAGTGAGCTAATTCTAGTCAACAGAGAGCTGAAATTGTGCCAATTTAACTGAACCTGTGGCCACATGCTGTGTTTACTCAAAACAGATCATACAGTTGTAGTAGTTTCTCAGGAATTGTTATTAATAAATAACACTTCTGGGAATTGATTCTCTTCTCACATGTACATTTAATGATTTTTTTCACTTAGTATTAATATAAGAAAAAAAAGTAAGGATGAAAGACAAGTTATTTTTATTTACAGCCCTTGATAACAAACACTCTTTCAAAGTAATATTACCCTCCCTTTGTTCTGCCATTCAAATTTCTAACATGGTATGCTGATGAAAGGCCATGTTGTGCTGCATGTTTCCCTTGTCCTTCCTCACTTTTGAACTCAGTGTAGCAAAGATCAGTATTTATCAGCAATACAGGCAGAAATTATTTTCTCCTTCAATTATTCCCTCTCCAGGGAGGTAGATAAGATTTTCAAACAAGGAAAAATACACACCAGATCAGGAAAGGACCACTTTGCTGAATAAAACTGATTTAGGAAAGCAGAAATATCCCAGATGTATGTGTTTTAGGGTTAAACCTTTTTCTTTTCTGTGTATTAATTCATTCTGTGTGAGAAAACCACCCTGGATGCCAGAGACATAGAAATGAAATACACAAAACTAATGTTCATATATTCAGGAAGAGAAAGCAGATGCATGAACCCAAAATCACAGATTAATATCAAAGTGCTGGAATGGGGCTGAAGAGAGCTACAGGGACCCATAGGATTGACCACTCCAGAAAATGGGAAGCAGGAAGGCTTCTAAGAAAGGGTCCATGGGAGCTGGGTCTTGAAGCATGAGTAGAAATTTGCCAGAAAGAAAAGCAGTTGGAGTTTTCAAGTTAGAGTAAATAACATGTGCAAAGTCCCAGAGATATAAAAAGCTACGGTGCCTTGAGGATGGTGAGAACTCCTGTACTCAGATAAGGAGATAGGATGGGGCCAGGTGAGTAAAGACTATTCACTATAGAGAGAATTTGGACTTTATCCTGAAGGTAATCAGGAGCTGATAGACAAGCCAGCAGACAATGAAACATGTTATTAATGTAAACCATGGCCATATAAAAATAAAAATGTAACTAAGGAAAATTGGGAGGGAAAAGTAGAAAATGAATACCTGTGCTAATTTCCTCAACTTTCCTAGGAAAGAAGTCAACAGGTACATCTAAAAGCCAGTCTGAAAACAGAAGTCAACTATATTGTCTAGTCGTTAAAGGCAACCATTAAAACTGAATATAATACTAGAGGTTACAAATATCAGGAGACAAAACACATTAATTTAGATAGAAGTTTCTACAAGAATTTTTCTCATCCTTTACAGCAAGAAGTCAGTACACATTGCCCAGAATTGATAAATCAAGAAGTAGAAATCAGCAGCAAAACTTAAGCCATTTGTCTCTGCAAAAGGAGGTCTGGCTAGAGAATACCTTCTCCTGGGTTTGATACCTGGAATCCTCTGTATTAGGCACAAAAGGCAAAAGGAACAGAGCTGATCTTTCTTTCTCTTTCATCACTTTCTCCAACAGGTTATTTATTACTGTATTACCTTTATGATGTAGCCTCTTACCTCCTCTCCCAGGGAAAAGTCTCCATAGGGATGTTTATTACTTTTCTATTCTAGGGTCAGCCAGTCTTTAGTTCTAGAATGAGAAAAATAGGCATTAGCCCATGCACTAATGATAAAATACAGACTCTAAAAGATTTCAATGAGCTTAAAATAATTAGGACTAATGTCTCTTCTCTACTCTAGATACAGAAAACCTAGAGAATAAGAAATGTAAAGCCTTTGCTAAGTCGCTTCAGTCATGGAGTCATGCGACTCCATGCACTATGGACACCCCACGAGGCGCCTCTGTCCATGGGACTCTCCAGGCAGGAATCCTGGAGTGTGTGGCCATGCCCTCCTCCTGGGGATCTTCCCGACCCAGGGATCAAACCCAGGTCTTTTGCCTCTCCTGCACTGGAAGATGCTTTTTTTATCACTAGTGCCACCTGGTACTGAGAAAAGACTACTAGTCATACCACAGGTACTAAATTAACAGCTATTTTCTATTTCCTTACTGCTTTTCATGCATATTAAGGAAGCTTCAAACCTTCTTACAACTGTCTTAAAGGCTTAGGATGGGAAAAATGATCAGAAGAGAACGTTATCTCTTAGAAAAAGCACCTTTTTGACAAAATTCAAGTTAATTTTTTAAAAACCACATGTGAGAAAAGTCAGCAACCATCTGCTAGAAGATTATGCTATGAAGAAAAGAGCCAGTGTCCCTAAAAAAAGAAAAAGTTATATCATCCATCATTCCTTAGACAAAATGAATGGCATCAATTGTATTACATGCAAAACCAATTCTTAAAAGTTTTCTCATAAAATGATCTACAAAAGACATCAAGGCTTTTGCTGTACAGTAGAAACTAACAAAACACTGTAAAGCAATTATACTCCAATTAAAATTAATATAAAAAGAAAAAAGATATCAAGGCATAAGCAGCAGGCCTTTGCTCTTCTCACACAAAAAATTTTAGATATATTTACAAGGCCATATCTGTAACACTCTAGAGTATAATGTTGACTATAGATCTGGGTTAGAAGCTCAGTTCTGACACTGTCTACGCAACCTTGGTCAAGTCATTTGCTCTAAGACTTAGTTTTCTAATAATGCATGTTTTACAGGGTTGTGGTGAGGATTACCCTAAAGAGCTGATGTAAAGTGTTTTAAAACAGCAGATGGTACAATGTTAGCTGTTGTTCCTGAGTAACATTTAACTTCTTTAATGGAAATATTTTTTATTTTTAAAACTTCCCTTTAACACAAATATCCCAGGCTAGCAGTTAACTTTTAATAAGTGAAAAAAAATCAGAATTTTGTTCGTTTAGGTAGATGCTATGGATCCAACAGAGGATACCTAAACAGTGTCCTAAGAGAAGTTCATCTGGAACTCAGGAGGCAGGCTTGACATCATCCAGCCCCTCGCTGCCCACACCGTCTTCATGCGGGCCATCTCCTTCCGGAGATGAACCTCTTTCAGAGTGCCTTTACTTTGAGAAGCTGTTTTCTCACCAGCAATAAATGATTTCATTATCATCCATGAGAGTGAGAAAAGTGGTTGTGTGATCAAGGGTAACTCCTAGAAAACATTTTATAAATTCAAATGACAACAGGATTTTTCTTTGACAGTTTTATCCTAACGTGTTGACAATTTCAGGGTCAGGCAGTTTTCTCTGGGCAGAAAATGGAGTTGGTGGGGCAGAGGAGGTGTGAAAAATAACACACTCACATACAGAGAAGACATGCAACGCACAAAGTCGAAAATATCTACTACTATCTGACCCTTTATGGAAAAAATTTGCCGACTCCTGCTATAGAGCCTAAACACTAAACTTTGAGAATCTCTGCCTTAAGGATTTCAAATTAGAAGCAATTAAATGAAAACTCTGGTTTGTGCACAACTAATGATGTAACCATGTTCTTTTAGCCATGTTTCTAGGTTATTGAATATAGAAGGACATTTTCTTTATTGCATCTATTTGCTGGAGTTATTTGTATTTATAGATTAAATCATCTTCCCTGGTGGATCTGTGGTAAAGAATCCATCTGCCCATGCAGAAGACACAGGTTTGATCCCTAGGTCAGGAAGATCCCCTGGAGGAGGAAATGGCAACCCAATCCAGTATTCTTGCCTAGAAAATCCCATGGACAGAGGAGCCCAGCAGACCACAGTCCACGGAATTGCAAAAGAGTCAGACACAGCTTAATGACTAAACAGCAACAACAATATAGATTAAATCATTCAAAATTAAATGATTGGTTTATTGGGTGACACTGAATTGCCATTCAATTAGAAGCATGTATCATTTGTTCTATCACTGGAATTGGAGCTCAGAACAGGAAGAGGAACTTTCCTGAAGCCGGCAGTCCTTGGGGTCATACAAACATGAGGATTACCACCCAGCAACAATAACACCTCCAAGGCAGAAAAACAACTTGAAAGCTATGAACACCAACTTTTTCCATGCTTTTGGCATCAGTCATTTTTGTAGAGAAACCTGAACAGAACATATGTGGGCTGTTCATTGTCTGTTTCCTATCCCACGTGACTATCCAGACATCTCTCTGCAGAAGTATTGACATGGTTGGTCAAGTCTGCCTGAGTCTGCTGAGTATGTAATCAATAAGGAAGCACATTCTACCTTCTCTTAATAAAACCTGGGATGGAAAGTCTGAATCTTGAATACAGCTGGTCCGAAAGGTTTTCAGTAAGGTACTGTGGTCCAACATTCTGATTATGATGAAAGCAAAAAGGCAGACTGTGTGCAGCAAAGTCACTACTCTGAAACCAACAAAATTCTTTTCCCACAATGCTCCCACATAACAGGCCCCTCCAATTTTTTAGTGTTTGCAAACAATGTAAGCCTAACATTTGTTCCAGTAAACAAGTGAATACAATGACTGGTCATTTTTCTTGTGCAGAATGGTAATGTCAGGGTTATAAACTTGATGAATACAAACAAAACCTATTTTAAAGCAACACACATTATTCCTTCTCCATTGCTATTACTTTTGAAGTGATTCAAAAAGAATCTCTACTATGCCCCAGGCAATACGGTTGGTGCACTGATGAACAGAATGTGCCTCTTCTCCTGTAAGAAGACAATGGGTTTGAATGTGGATATACAGGATGTATGAGATTTCCTGGTGGCTCAGACAGTAAAGAATCTTCCTACAATGTAGGAGACCTGGGGTTGGATCCCTGCGTTGGGAAGATCCCCTGGAGAAGGGAATGGAAACCCTCTCTAGTATTCTCGCCTGGGGAATCCCCATGGACAGAGGAGACTGGTGGGCTACAGTCCATGGGGTCACAAAGAGCCAGACACAACTGAGTGACAAACACTTTCACTTTTTTCATACAAGATGTATGTACTGATATATTCATTTAGTCAGCAAATAAATGTATTGAGCACCTACCAAGCACAATTGTAGATGCTGGGAACTTAGCTGTGAAAAAATTCCCTATCACCAAAAGTCTTACCTCCTAGTGGAGAGATATAGATAATAAGGAAAATAAATTGCAAAATAAATTAATATAAAGCAGAGAAGAGCACATGATGAGGCTGGGTGCTGAGATCTGAAGCAGTCAGCACTGACAGATGGAAAGAATTCTTTAAAACTTTCATTTTAAATCATTCCATCATATGCTACAGTCAGTACTAATAGAATTTTTAAAAGATTCCATGATGTCATTCCATTACATGTTACAGTCACCCCATGTAATATTTGGAGGCAAAATATACCAAATATTTGGGGACAAACCTAGACTAAAAATTCCTTCCATTTGTCTGGAATTCACATTTAACTTGGCACTCTGTATTTTATCTGGCAATTCTAATTTGTATTCAAGCACCCTGAGAACAGAGGTAGATATACCAGTTAGGATACGATGACAACAATCCAAGAGGCAAGAGGTGAGGCAGCCCTCAAATCAGAGTTTCACAAGGGATTCTTTGCTTGATTGGTATGTGTACTCAGTCACTAAGTTGTGTCCAGCTCTTTTGCGACCCCATGGACCGCCAGGCTCCTCTGTCCATGGGATTTCCCAGGCAGGAATGCTGGACTGGGTTGCCACTTCCTCCTCCAGGGGACCTTCCGGACCCAGAAATCAAATCTGGGCCTCTTGTATCTCCTGCATTGTCAGATGGATTATAAATGCAATTTTTAAACTGTAAAATTACATCAATTAATTTGAATTAATCAGAAGCTTTAACAATTTCCTATAGAGGTACCCCTCCCTCAGGGTCAGGATATGTACCTGTGTGCTCTGATTCCCACCTTCTGCTGTGACTCAGCTGGGGGCTGCAGGATCTCATAGAAACCTTACCCCTAAAGAGGGAGTTAAGAGCTAACATCCATCTGTGCTGTGTATGTGCTCAGCTGCTCAGTGTCCAACTCTTAGCAACCCCATGTACTATAGTCTGCCACGCTCCTCAGTTTATGGGATTTCACAGGCAATAATACTGGAGTTGGTTGCCATTTCCTTCTTCAGGGGATATTCCCAACCTAAGGATCGAACCCACATCTCCCAGAAGATTCTTTACCACTGAGCCAGGCTGTCCTAAAGGGACTTAACTGTGGGAAGAAAGTTCCATGTGCATTTTCGCTTCAAGAGAACATGTTTACTGTGTTGAACTTGACATGAAAATGAAAACTGAAAGTCCCTATTGCTGATATAACTTTCTTTCAGGAAGTGTTTTTTAAACCACACACATTTTCCATATAGACTCATGATTTGGCTTTTAAAAATAAACCAATGAAAACAAAATAAAAATAAATCCAACATATCAAAACTATTTCAAAATACAAAATATTTTCTTCTTTCAGCGCACCTGTCTGCCTCATCCATTATACACTATAAACTGAATTCCATGGCTTTGATCTCTCTTCAGCAAACACTGAAGACCCCATTGTCCACAGGCTCTGACTTCCGGGAGCTGTCCTGGGAGAGGAAGGAGCAAGCAGTTGCATACACACATACACATTCTCAAAGTGGATTGGCAGACTCCACACTGAAAGCTGCTTGGTGTTTTACAGGCCCAAGTTCCATGATCAGATACATCTATAATGGCAAAGAAATTGTTTTAAACCTGTAAAGAGATGTGTAACAGAAATATGACTAAAGAAACATGAGTGACAGCCACCATTTTACTATGGACATTTTCAACACCCAAATTTGCATGTAACTTTAGTGAGGGTAGTAACCGTTGTCTGTACTCTGTTTGCCAGTGGGGTTCACAAAAAGGGGTCAAGATGAAGAATCGACAGCAGCGAATCATTATGTTCAAGGGGATGCTAAAATCTTTCAACGCTTTTCATTTCTAAGCTTGCTCAAGAGTAGCTCAGTAACCAAAGGCAGACATTTCAGTTCTTTTATTCACTCAACAAATGTCTGTTGAGGAACAGTAAATTGCCCAGCACCATGCTGGGCTCTGCGCTTCAAGAACAGAAAAGCCATTCATACGTAAACTGGAAGAACCAGGGTAGAAGTCTACGCTTTAAACAGGTGACCCTGCACTTCCCTGGTGGTCCAGTAGTTAAGACTTCTGTTGCTTCCAGTGCAGGGGATGTGGGTTTGATCCCTGGTCTGGAAACTAAGATCCAATGTGCTGATCAGTGTGCCAAAAAAACTAAAAAGAAAAAAAGTGGTGACTATCTTAAAAGAAAGTTAGTATGCTAAAAGCTACTGAATTGTACACTTTAAAATGGTTATGCCTATGTGAGTTATATCTCAATCTTTGGTTGGAAAAAAATTAATAAGAATTTTAAAAGGGGGAAATTAGATTATAGTTAGATACTGTTGCTTTTATATCCAACAGGATAGAGGCAGTAAAACTAATCATTTTTAATTAACAAAAAACTATAAATTGTCTAGTTAGCCTAAGACATCAAAAATAAGCTATACTTCTACATAGCTATATTGTTAAAAAATTCAAAGACAAAAATGAGTGTCTTTAATTTCAAAGTAAAAACTGATTTCTTACTGCCCAAGTTAAACAAATAAAATAACCGATAAAAGATAAAAGAAAAGCAAAAGGTAGGGAGAGTCTAAAATGAAAGGTTTTTCTGAAACATGATCCAAAAGGATAAATGCACCCCAACGTTCACTGCAGCACTGTTTACAACAGCTGAGACACAGAAGCAACCTAAATGCCTGTCGACAGGCAAATGGAAAAGAGGATGTGGTACATATATACAACAGACTATTCCTCAGCCATTAAAAAGAAAGAAATAATGCCATTTGCAGCAACGTGGATGGACCTCTCTAGGTGTGGTACTGAGTGAAGTCAGGCAGAGGAGAAAAAGCCTATGACATCCCTTATATGTGGAATCGGTTGCTGTGGGATAGGGGAAGGGATAGTTAGGGAGTCTGGGATGGACATGTACACAGTGCTATATTTAAAATAGATAACCAAGAAGGACCTAGTGTACAGTACATGGAACTCTGCTCAATGTTATGTAGCAGCCTGGATGGGAGGGGAGTTTAGTGGAAAATGGATACACATATATGGGTGGCTGAGTCCCTTCCCTGTTCACCTAAAACTACCACAATGTTGTTAATTGACTACACCCTAATACAAAATAAAAAATTTAAAGTCTGGGGGGGAAAAAGAGCTTTTTCTGGATTCTTGGCCAGTTATTTTTAAAGGGAAATTATTTTTATAATATTTAGGAGTAATTTGGAGATAGTTTATCTTTTTTGTCAATAAAAACTAAGAGCTGTTGAATCTTTTATATTACTACTTGGTAAATTTCAAAAAGACATTAGAAACTTGTTCTATGAATTAACAAGTCATTTTCTAATGAATTACAATATCTAATTAATACATTTTCTTCTCCAGAGGATCTTCCAGACCAGGGATCAAACTCGTGTCTCTTGTGTCTCCTGCACTGGCAGAAGGGCTCTTTACCAGCCCATATTATTATGTAGAATTCTCTAAGTAAATCAAACTGCTTCAAAAGGTTGTCTAAAGCCCTACTGAAGTGTTAAAAGTTATTCTTGACCCTCTTTAAAGACAGTAAAGAAGACTTTATTCAAGGAGGGCTACTACTAAAAATTTGTTTGTTTTTTTTTTTTTTAAAGTAGGGAAGAGAGATGGGCTCGAATCACAAGGAAAAGCCAAGGAACAGAGTGGGGGTAGGGGTGGGGGTTGAGGGAAGATTGATGAATGGAAAAAGTACTAAGAGCAAATACAATGGGTTCTGGCTAAACAGGATTCTTGCTGAAGGCAAAATCAGGTGACCAGACATTACCTGGGGGCTGGTGGAATATGAGGACTTTGATCAGAAATAGTCTACAGAGGTCGAGGATTCCTTTTTAATCCTTCGCTTAATTCAAATACTCACTGACCAAGTCTTGTTTACTAAGAATGACTTCAGGGCAGTTGGGGGAGGAAGGAAGCACTAAGAGAACCTCAATCTGGTTCCTCAGTCTTTTGCTACATGACTTTGGATGGCACAATTAATTATCCATGGCAAGGTTTTCAAGAAGATAAACTTTGGTTAACTAAGTTGACTGGTACACTGCAAACAGTCAACAAACTTGCAGTCCTAAGTTTAGAAGAGCAACCAGACTTTCCAGTTGGGGTGAATATGGCGGGTTAAGGCAGTGGTCTTCAACCAGGGTGCCCATAACTTAATTGTTGTGCGTGCGTGCGTGCATATGTGTGTGTGTGTATCTGTATCTGTATAAAGACTTTAGAGGGGTTCCTAGACAGGGATTGTTTAAACAGAATCAGTGTTCAAATCCTGAACTCCCATGTGTCTTCTCATAACCCCGGTTTACTGAAGAGAACGCTGCAGTGGCGTGGCCCTTGGTTGTTGGCTGTTTTCCCACATTCTCTTTCCCAACCAGAGACCCTTCAACTACTTTACAAAATAAATTGAAAGCAAAGCCTCACTGGGCATATAACCTTGGTATGTCTGCTCCAGGGGTAAACACGTGTGGTCCACAGATTTCTGGAGAGACAGAACAAAGGGAAGAAAGACACTAGAAGGCTCCAAGCCTTCTCTCTCAACTTAACCGCAACTTGAATTAAGGAGTCACATTGCACAGACATGCATTTAACCACCCTTAATTGCAATGTGCTAAGTTGCTTCAGTCATGTCCAACTCTTTGCGACCCCATGGAATTTTCCAGGCAAGAGTACTGGAGTGGGTTGCCATTACCTTCTCCAGGGGATCTTCCTGACCCAGGGATCTAACCCACATCTCTTGTTTCCTGTATCAGCAAGCAGGTTCTTTACCACTAGTGCCACCTGGGAAGCCCCCTTTATTGCAATAAAAAATAAAAATGAAGTCAACCTTCTCCTGACAAAAAAAGTCAGGCTACTTTGGTCAGATACTTTGTTCTCTCACCTTATAATGAACGATATCTGACCAAAGTAGCCTGATTTTGTATGGTAGTTTGAACATTCTTTGGCATTGCCTGTCTTTGGGATTGGAATGAAAATTGATCTTTTGCAGTCCTGTGGCTACTGCTGAGTTTTCCAAAGATTTGGACATGACTTAGCGACTCAACAACAATCACAAAAGAAGTGCTGTGCCAATCTACGTGCATGTGTGTGCTCAATCACTCAGTTGTGTCCAACTCTTTGTGATCCCATGGACTGTATCCCACCAGGCTCCTCTGTCCATGGAATCTTCTAGGCAAGAATACTGGAGTGGGTTGCCATTCCTTTCTCCAGGGGATCTTCCCAACCCAGGGATTGAATCCAAGTCATTGGCAGGAAGATTTTTACCACTGAGCCACCTGGGAAGCCTATGCCAGTCTAGATACAACCCTATACACAAGTCTTCTGAAGGAAAAGGTGATTTTGAATGCAATTGGATTGTTTACAGCCTGATTCTCGGAAACTTCTGTCTGTTCCTAGGGAAAGGACACCTGCGTAGCACCAGTAAACAGTAACCTGGGGCCACATGATCCAGACCCCTGTGGGCACTGTTGTAAAGTGGACTATGATGCAGTGCGGAGTGAGGTACCAACTCATGATGATACCCATCTCAAGAGCCACAGGCACTGGCAATATCTGAAAACATAATGTAGCCAGAGAGATCACAGAAATTTCAAATCACTTGTTTGCCAAACCTTGGAGATTTCCTGCAACAGCTGGGAGGAGTGGGGTGGTGGGGGTTCCCTCTATTCCATCTAATTTGTGAGGTCATCTCCCTGCTGATCTCATGACGGGATTGGCTGTTGTCTGGAGACAGCAGGGAACTCTAGATAAATTATCTAGAATTTATGAAATATGAAAATTGCTTTCTTCACTGTCTCCACCTCCAGGCTTCTTCTCATCCCAATTGAGAATATGAGGACACTGAGACCCAGGGAAGCTGAATCGTCAGAGTTCTGCAGCAGGGCCTGTTCACAATGGGAATAGCACAGAGAAGTTTCCATTTCTAACTTTGTCTAATCTGTACTCCATTTTCCTAATTTCAAGTCCAGAATTTAAGCCACAGGCTAGACACTATTGGAAATAAACTGTCTCAAAAGGGCATAACTTTCTTTATATTTTCCTCAAGTTGTTCCTGAAGTCATTTGGCTAAGAAATAGAATCAGCAGGGATTTGGGCAGGAAGCCTGGTGTGAAGTTGCAAGTGGCCCTGACTCACCGGGTACGTCACTCTACTTGGGCGGCAGCTTGTCCGCCAACAGGCTGAGGGCCCCCCACCATGGGAGAGTGGGCCAGGATTTGTCGGGACTGCACAATCAACAAGGACATACTACTGTTTTCCTTCTGTATTCCCAGGGAAGTATCCTTCCCTTTGACAGTGTTGTCCATTGCAGGGATTCTGGGATCCCTATGGGAAACAGAGGCCTCATTTGCTAAAGGAAAGAAAGTTCTTTATATTGAGAGTTTCGTGAAGGAGTTACAGTCTTGCTTGGCAAAAGATAATAATGACTATGAACTCAACGTACTCACAGAAGAGACTAATCATGTAGGCTCCAACAGAAATTCTCATATTGACACTATACTAAATTTGAATCCTTACACTTTATGTGCTGAAAGAGGTCTGAATTTCCTTGTCAAGGACTCCTTTCTACGGAGGTCCATTGTTGTACTGCATTTCCGCAAAGTTCAGTTTTCTAACCTAAATCAACGTAATATGGTTCTCTTGGACACCAGCTTCTTTCAGACCTCTAGGGTCACGTACATTCTGAGTGACCTGACAAGATCTTCTAAATCATTTTTAAATAACCTAAATATCTCAAATAGTTGTTTCTTACCCAATCCACCTCGCCAGAACCCTTTATGACTTACAGACCTCCCAGCATGACTTCGAAGGAGAATGGCAACTGCAAGGATGGGGAGCTTCACTCTCTCTTTCCCCACACAAGGCATATACTGCTCATCAGTCACCATGTTTGTTCAACTACATGGAGACTCTCAACTCTTCAGAAGCTAATACTTCAAACAACACTGCAACTAATTGGAATTGACATCTAAATTAAAGTCTGTTTGCAATTCAAGGGTTAGATTAAATCACTAGAATATCTATTTTTCAGAGGTATTTTTGAATATCCCTAATCTTACGCCCGCCAACCTAATGCCACTTCCCCAGGGGAAACATTCTGTTGTTGTTATTTAGCCACTAAGTCATGTCCAATTCCTTTGCAATCCCACGGACTACAGCCCACCAGGCTCCTCCCAGGCAAGGAAGCTGGAGTGGGTTGCCATCACCTTCTCCAGAGAATCCTCTCGACTCAGGGATGGAACTTGTGTCTCCTGCATTGCAGGTGGATTCTTTTACCACTGAGTCACCAGGGAAGCCGGTCATTCTGTAGATGACTCCAAAATTCCATCTCTCTTTGTTTAAACTGCACATTAGAATTCTAACTCCCTTTCTGAGTTTTAAATTATCAGAGAATATCTTCATATAGAGGGATAAGGGACAGCTTATCCCCTATCTTCTTTTAATTATTTGAAAGGAGTATATTTTTGGTTTCCTGAATTGTCTAAGTTGGCCCTTAGGATTCTAGTTATGTTCATATTTTATCCAATTATATCCTAAAATAAGGAATCTAAAAAATAGTCATTGACTAGATATTATTCAATTTTGACAGACTTGCTTGACAACTGTAAGATCACTCATTTGTAATGGATAAACACTCTGGAAAAGTAATTCCAGGTCTTAAATACTTTTTAGGATTTCAGAGCCTAAGGGGAAAATCTTAGTAACAGAATCAAATGTATCTGGTTCAGTATTTTACCAAGTGTGCTCTTTAGAACAGAAGATCATAGGGGTCCTGTGATCAATAAAGTCCGGAAACCCTGAATCCAAGTCCCAGTCAAAGACACATAGCATGTTAAAGGCTGTAAAAGTCCCACAGTAAATAGATAGGCCTCTTCAGTGTGACCAAGCCAAACTTTCAGAAAGCACTAAAATTCTGTTTTCTGTTCATGAAACATCTATCAACAACTCTTCTAAAGAACATATTTTAGGAAATCTCAGCATATCTAACCTCTTGCCTCAACCAGACATATTTTAAAATGTAGAGAATTCCCTGGTGGTCCAGTGGTTAAGACTCTATGCTTCCACTGCCAGGGGCACAGGTTCCCACCCTGGCTGGGGAACTAAATCCCACATGCTGTGCAGTGTGGCCAAAAACATATAAATAAAAATGTAAAAACTAAAAAATAAAATGTGAAAGATGACCATCTTTATAAAAGATTTTCAGGTCTTCACAACATCTGTCTAATCACCTACAGGGTCAAGTTCTCTGATCGAACTCTTTCTTGCAAGGATTCAATCTTTTCATCTCAGCTTTTCTGACACTTTAACCTCTGAGCCACCAGGGAAGCGACTTCACTAGCCTTTTTAAATGCAAACATGGTAATGTTCCTCCCTAGATTAACATCCCTCGGCCAATCCCCAGCGCCTTTAAGACAATTCCAAACCCTAAAGAATAACAAGTAAGACATCCACCTTTGTTTCATTGTTCAGGCCTCTCACATCTTACACACCCTCCATCATAACCTACCTGGGAATCCTCAGACACACTTTCTAGTTTGGATGTGTTTTCTAAAACACCCTTCCCTATCCACCAGGAAAACTTATACTCAGGCTTCAAGTCTCAGGTCAAACTACACCTCATGAGGTTTCTCTGATCACTGCACTTATTCCAGAGTCCCACAGCACTGAGAGCCTCCCCCACTCCCTCACCATCATTGCAGTGACTCTCGTCATCTGTTTCATTATCTGTCTCCTAACTTGTGGGATGAAAACTCACCATAGCGCCTGGTATGTAGTAAACTTGTAATAAACATTTGTTTAATGAATTAATTTATAAACAAGCAGACATAAGAATTTGAGATCAGCTTTTCTTTTACAGTAAAAAGGTACAGGGTCTTATTTTATCAATCCTACCCCCTAGTATTTTCCTTTTTTTTTTTTTTCTTTTTTAGGAATCTCTCTATTGTCTCCACATCCCTATCAGAAGAAGGAAGCATAACCAAACCCTGTATAGTAGTTTATGTCATCTGGAGCTCGAAGTTCTTTCTTTTGGGTGAATCTATGATGAATTTGATTTCAAATTCCCTCTCAATTTTTGGTATTTCTTCTCATAAACATTCTATTTTCATACCAAGAACAGGAAATTAAAGTTGGGACTTTGGTGGGTGTATAAAATCACACCCTGATTTTATCACACTGAATTATGGCTAAAATCTGAAACTATTTCTAATTTCAGATTTCTTTCAGAAAATTAATTCTCCTAACAGTAACACTGCTAAAACTTCTCAAAGATGTAAACCACATTGACTGTGTTATATATTACTTTATAAGTCTCTTTATTAGAGGAATATGTCTCTGGCACTAGGGAGAATGAATGAATGTTAAAGGACTTCAGGCTCATTAACGGATTTTAGTACCTTTGGAGTTAGGTATATAACTCGTTGCTGTTTAGATACTAAGTTGTGTCCAACTCTTTCGTGACTCCATGGACTGTAGCTTCTCCACCCATGGGATTTCACAGGCAAGAATACTGGAGTGGGTTGCCGTTTCCTTCTTTAGGGGATCTGTCTGACCCAGGGATAGAACCTACATCTCCTGCATTCCAGGCTGAATCTTTACCATTGAGCCACCAGGGAAGCCCTCATATAACATTTGAATACAAAAGATTAATAACTTAAAGATGTTTGGATACTTCACCTAAAGACTAACTAATGCAAATGATAACTACAAAGAATATGAGCTTACTATGTTAGATTATTATGGGAAGTCAATAAGAAAATATTTTATTCAGCCATATGTAGAGCAATAGCATTCAGAATTGCAAACACAACTATGCGTCCAAACATAACATCACTGGATTTGTCAAAATAGTTACTAACAATGTTTCTTCTATCGGGCTCAGTGGCCAGGAGAATCCCAGAGTGGGATTATTGAAAGGAAATAAATCCTTTCAATTATCAGTAGTCCCTGGGAAAAGGAAAAGTGCAACTTGAGAAAATATGCCAGGAGTGTAGCGACTCTGATGACAACACACAGGCAGCAGTTTAAGGCAAGAAATGGCATGGCGACAGGCAGGACTGCTGGGTGGAAAGTGATGAAAAGCCAAGTCACCTGGCTTAAGAGGGAAAAAAAGAAAAATAACTGACTCATATAAAAAGTCCAGGCAGGGCTGGATCCAGGGGCAATCTCACTGTATAACCAGTTTGAATTGCTTCGGAAATGTGCAAACACCTAGGTTCCTATTTCCAAAAAATCGGACATCCTGAATCCCTGGAATCATCTACTCATATCACAATGGTTACCTCAAATTCAAACGTTCTTTGTGACAATCACTACACATTAGATTGTGAGAAGGTTCTTAGTTAACAGCACATTGAATGAAGTTTTACTTTTCATCTCTATACTTGAGCTGAAGCCCCAAAGCTAAGAATAATGAGACAACTGCCCCTGCATTCTAAAGAGAGTGCCTGCCATATCCATGCAGTCTCAGTAAAAAAGACAGATCGATCCAGTATCTAGGGAACTCTCACTTCCAGCTTCTAAACGACAAGACCAAATTGTGAAAGTTGGTTGAAGAAAGTCAAGGAGAACAGAAATTCAAAGGAGGAGAGAGTGTTCTGGCTTTTCTTCCTCCTCTTCTCATACTCAGAGACAGGTAGTCGACCTCCTGACATGCCTCATAAAGACGGGAGGTGTCTGCAGGAGAGGAGACAGGCACCTCACTTTCCAGTGGAAGTGGAATTTATCAGATGGTGAGATGAGTGGAAGTGATGGGTGTGGGATAGAGGAGTCAGGGACGCCTCACTGGTAAGCAGACATTTGAGGAAAGGCCTGAGAGTCGTAGAGCAAGCCATGCAGATGGCCGGGGGAAGAGTGAAGCAGAGAAACAGGAAACTCAGAGGCCCTTGGCAGGAACAGGTTTAATAGGGATGGAAAGGAGGCCAATAGGCCTGAAGAGGGCAAATGGCAGGAAACAAGGACAGAGATTAGAATGGGCTGAGATTACTCTGTACTTAATGGGAAGAGAGTAAAGACAGAGTGATAAAAAGATCACACCCCCTGCTCATGCCCACTGTGGATGCTTGAGGCTTGGTCTGGGCTGGGGGTGGGGTAGGCCATGGGAAACTGTGAATTACATGTGAGATTAGATGCAACTGGGTTAGTGAATTAGATGTAAGGTTTTAAGTTAGACTGAACTGTATTTGTCTTTTAATACCTGAAAGTAAGCCTTAAATACCTCAGGTGACTAAAAAACTATAGGGACTATCTGAAGTTATTTGTAATGAGAAAATCCATGTTTGAAGGTCATTTATTTATTTATTTAGCTGCACTGAGTCTTAGTTGCAGCTTGTGGATTTTAGTTCCCCGGCCAGGGATCAAAACCCAGGCCCCCTGCACTGGGAGCACAAAGTCTTAGCCACTGGACCACCAGAGGAATGTTTGAAGGTTAGAGAAAATAAATCCATTCTCTATTTGTACCCCCACAGAGTTTATCTCCATTCAATCAACTGATTACTTTCTTAAAGAACAAAACCTCTATGATTCATCTGTGAACTCATTGTATACAGCAGAATGTTTTACATGTTATTATGCATAAATTCAGTAGACATCTGCAGTGAACCATCAAGTGGGATAATATACCATTTGGAGAAATAAAAATGATGTGGTATTAGATCAATGGTCAGATAAGAGAAAGCTGAGGTGGGGCCTAACCTTCTAAATCGTATAATTCAAAACTTGAGGTTATTTGTAGAGCTTACATGTGGTCTCCTGACCTTTAATCAGAGTCATCTACAAAGGACTTAGTGTGAACGTGTTGGATAGTACCAATAACCAGTCTATGACAAAGAAATGATGTTTGCTGCTTGCTAGTTTCAAACGTGCAGTGCAGGTTCTAGGAAATATAAACAACTGCAGTATTGTAAGATGAAATAAAACCAGACAGAAACAGAATGACAAACCGGAGGAGGGACGCTTGTGCAAATGACAGAAATCACTAAACTGGCTTTTTCCACTTCCATGTTTGGCTTAAACAAAATGAAAGTTTATTATTCTTTCACATAGAGGAGGTCTAGAGTTTGGCGGGCCAGATCAAGATGACCCTAGATTTCCTTTGGCACACTGTTCTGGTCATCCTTAGCTCATCACCTCATGATCCAAAATGGCTACTTGACTTCAACCCATCACATCTGCACCCTAATCAGCAGGAAAAGGAAAGGCAAAAGGGTACTCCTTTTTTCTTTGAAGAACAATTTTATGACGTTCTCACATAGTATTTCAAGCTTACCATATCTAGCTGCAAGGGAGACTAGGAACTGTGGCCTTTAGTATTGTGTTTCTAAGGAGGAAAAGGAAAATGTATGGACAGCATAGGCAACCAGCCATCTCTGCCTCACCTCGTTTCTCTTGGAGACCTGGTCATGAAGTTAAGTTGATGTTGTTTACCAAGAAGAGTTCTATTTCTTAGATCTGCCTGCCCAAGTGGTGTGTTCACAGCTCTACATACTGGTTATATTGCGCTTCTGATTATCCTTAATGGGTAATTTCACTGACACTAAAGACAAAAGTTTAGTTATATAACCTATCAATATCCTCTGTTCACCCTTCTCCTAGATGCATCAACTGTTTATTTGTCTCCTATGGAAATGAGTACTAAATGATTTAGTAAACATGTACTGAAAGGCAGGGTGTGGTGGTAGAAACAGGGGTGGCCTCAGATCAGACTCTCCTGGATTAAACTCCTGGCACCACATTCAAGAAACATGACTTCAGGCAAGCATCCTAACATCTCTAAATTCCCATTGCCTTATCCATAAGATAATGATGATAAATCTTGTTGAGACTTCTGTGAGAAGTAAAATGAGAAGTGATTGTATGTCCCTATAACACTCAAAACTGCTATTCCAGAATTCCCTCAAGCGTCAGCTCTGTGCCTGGAACCATACTTAGCACTGAAAATCCAAACAAGCAAGCAAGAAGGTTGGATGAGCTTAAGAACCCCAAACAGGCTCTACAGTATAGCAGAGGCTTCCTGTATGCGCAACATTAGAATAATGAGGCCCTCCCTTAATTGATATAAAAATTGTGGATACATTACCTTCTGGAAAATGAAATGATTCAATCTGTTAAGAATTTGTGTGTTTGACTTGCTGTTGACATGTAGGCCATAACAAGTAGGTAAATAAAGTCACACCAAAGGCTTGCAATGGCCCTGCTGATTGATTTTTCTGAAAAGTGACAGACCAGTGGGTTTCCCAGGTGACTCAGCAGTAAAGAATCCACCTGCAGTGCAGGAGACACAGGAGATATGTGTTTGATTCCTGGGTTTGGGAAGATCCTCTGGAGGATGGCATGGCAGCTCACTCCAGGATCCTTGCCTGGAGAATCCCATGAACAGAGGAGCCTAGTGGGCTGTTTAGATACTAAGTTGTGTCCAACTCTTTCGTGACTCCATGGACTGTAGGTGTCCATAGGTTCGCAAAGAATCGGATATGACTGAAGTGACTTAGCATGCACACACAAAAGAGAATTACCTACAAGCTTTGTGAAGATTACATATTACTTTAGGTTAGAATTTTAAAGCTAAAACAAATTGATCAACACTACAAAAACTCAGGCAAAAGCCAACTTCTTGTCTTGTACATCTTCACATTTTTAAAGCTCAAGGCAATAACAGTAATGTATATCATCCCTCCTTTGCTTGGTGCAGTGATGTGTTTTGAGGATCTCTATGTGCTTGGCCTCAGGGCAGGTAGTGAGGATGGGACGATGAACAGGATGGCATCTGTCCTCCCGGACTGCAACGTGCAGAGGGGATGCAGACAAGTGATACCTGCATCGTTGTTGTTCAGTCACTCAGTCATTTCCAGTTCTTTGAGACCCTATGGACTGCAGCATGCCAGGCTTCCCTGTCCTTTACCATCTCACCGAGCTTGCTCAAACTCGTGTCCATTGAGTCAGTGATGCCATCCAACCAGCTCATCCTCTGTCATTACTCATGCAATTAATGTTACAAAGAGGGGAGATGTCCCAGGGCACTATGTGAGCTCATAGGAGGGACAGTAGCCCAGCCTAGGCCCATCCAGGAAAGCTGCGTAGAAGAAGTGAGTTCTTCAGTTCAACGCCAAAGTTTGGAGGATGAGTAGAAATTAACGATCCCTGGGTCAGGAAGATACGTTGGAGTAGGAAGTGGCAACCCACTCTAATATTCTCACCTGGGAAATCCCATGGACATAGGAGCCTGGGAGTCCACAGTCCTTATGGTCACAGAGTTGGACATGACTTAGAGACTAAACAACAACAAAAGGGTGCTTCAGTCAGTGCCAGAGTACATCCAAAAGACACGGTGTATCAAGGAAGGGAGGGGTTCAATGTGGCTGAAAAGCAACATGAGCAATGAGACTTGCTAAGGCCAGATCTTGCATCATGGCATAGATACATAAAGGGAAGAACCTTGACCCCCATCATTCAAATCCTAGGCTTTCCCTAGCTTTCTAGGAAATGCAGAACAAAAACTTAGGATTCATTTTGTTATGGTGAAGAATAATTTTACAGAAAAAAAATCTGAGAAACAGCTACATAAGGACACTTGCACATGGAAGACACAGACAAAGCAGTATTTAGGATGTTTGTTCACAGACTTTTCTAAGTGAAAGGAGTTGAGAATCCTACATTCCCTTCTGCACAATGGAGACCTCTTTGAGAAGGAGAAAGGAAATTAGCCAGGGAGATCCACCATCCTCGTCTGTCATCCGAGGTGCCTTTACCCTCTGTGGCTTGTGATATGCCTCCATAACCACTTCTTTTCTTATTCCCCTAGTCCTCCATCTCTCCTGCTTCCTCTACCACTTACGTTCACTGTGGAAACATCAGTCTGACAGAAAGGAGCACGAGAGACACCTGTGGTTTAGACATTCATTCACCCAACACTTCAAGGTGTCCAAGGGCAGAGGAACAGCCACCTTAAGTGTCAGTATGTAGCTGTTGCTCAGATTTTTTATATAAAATTATTTTTTTATATAACAGAATTAATCCTGATTTTTTTGCTCCACACTTTCTAGAAAATTAAGAGATGCCTATGGTCTGGGTTGCTGATATGCTTCAAACCACTCACCTCAGCCCCACAAGCATCAAAGTGCTGAAGGTAGATTAAGAGACAAGTGAATTTTATAAATGATGTGCCAGAGTTCAGAGAAATGGGACAGAAGTCATGTATGTTGGAGTAATTGGAGGAGGCCTTCAAATAAAGAAATAAAGATTTACTCATCACCCTCCATGTACTAAGTATAGAAAATTCTGTAAGGCAAGTATTAGTTCCCATTTTGAAGATTAGAAAACAGAGTTGCCGAGAAGATAAGAGATTTTCCTTAAATAGTTAAGCAACAAAGCCAAGATTTTGGACCTAGGCCTTCAAGTCCAGTATTCTTTCATTTATACGAACCTACTTCTTGGAAGTGACAAAGTGCTGATTGGGTCTTGAAGGATTGGTGGGAGTAAGCTATTGAGAGAGAAACTTTGAAGAGAAAGGGTATCTCAGAGGCAGGGTGACCTTTTCTTTTTAAACTTTTTATTTTATATTGGGGTATTGGGCCTCCCTGGTAGCTCAAGATAGTAAAGAATCTGCCAGCAATGCCAGAGATCTGGGTTCCATCCCTGGGTCGGGAAGATCCCTTGGAGAAAGGAATGGCAACCCACTCCAGTATTCTTGCTTGGAGAGTCCCAATGGACAGAGGGGCCTGGAGGGCTACAATCCATGAGGTTGCAAAGGTCAAACAGGACTGAGCTGACTTTCACTTCACTTCATAGCTAATTAACAATGTTGCTATAGTTTCAGGTAGCAGCAGCAACTGGGCCCCACACATACATGTATCCATATACATGTATCAATTCTCCCCAATGGAGAAGGAAATGGCAACCCACTCCAGTGTTCTTGCCTGGAGAATCCCAGGGACAGGGAGCCTGGTGGGCTGCCGTTTATGGGGTCTCACAGAGTCGGACACGACTGAAGTGACTTAGCAGCAGCAGCAGCAGCAGCATTCTCCCCAAAACTTCCCCCCCCATCCAGGCTGCCACATAACATTGAGCAGAGTTCTCTGTGCTATACAGTAGATCCTTGTTGGTTATCCATTTTAAATATAGCAGTGTGTACATGTCCATCCCAAACTCCCAAACTACCCCTTCCCTCCCTCCTTCCCCACTCTGGCAACCATAAATTCCTTCTCTTAGTTTGTAAGTCTGTTTCTATTTTGTAAATAAGTTCATTTGTATCATGTCTTTTTAGAGTCTGCATATAAAGGATATAATACAATGTTTCTGCTTCTCTGAATTGTGTGTGTCAGTCACTCAGTCATGTCCCACTCTGCCAATGCCATGGACTGTATAGCCCACCAGGCTACTCTGTCTATGGAATTCTCCAGGCAAGAATACTCTGATTTACTTCACTCAGTATCAGATATGGTGACCTTTGAGGCCATTGATAGATTATGTTGCCATCATCTCTTTTCCCTCGTATTTTCCTCTGTAGCAGGACATTAGAGATGATTGGGAAAGATCACATTTTGCTTTATCTGTTCATTCTGTTTGCTAGGGTGCCAATTTTGAAGCATGGCTTTGAGGAATTACTCTCGGGGGAGGAATTTTTAGATAACAACTTTATGACTCTTCAGTAATTTAGAAAGCTTAGTTCACAGAATTTTGTAAAATTCCATCATTTTCTCATTGTACTTCACTCTGGTCTCCAGACAGTAGAAAACATGATAGAAAAGAGGAGAACTGATGTTATATCCTCACTTCTCTATCCTTCCTGGCTTTTTTTTGTAGAAGCCTCTTAACTTCATGTATTAAGTGATCAGTTTACACTGGCAACAGTTGGCTGGCTAGTCCAGCTGAACTGTGTTGTATGACTTTTAGCCATCAGGTGTCAAGTTTTGGATGCAAACACAACAAAAGATCTTCTGGATCAAACTGTACAGATTTTGCTCTATGTTACCACTCTTTTGTTTATACATTTGATTTTAACATTTGTATTAAAAACTCAGCTTAGTATAAAGGCTGCTTACTCTACACCTTGCTTATTTTCAGCAATCTCGTTGTTTTTTTTTTTTAAGGTGTTTTGAATGAAGACTTTCAGAAAGCTTGTGAAGTTGCTCAGTCATGTCTGATTCTTTGCAACCCCATGTACTGTAGCCTACCAGGTTGCTCCATCCATGGGATTTTCCAGGCAAGAATACTGGAGTGGGTTGCCATTTCCTTCTCCAGGGGAATCTTCCTGACCCAGGGATCAAACTTGGGTCTCCCTCATTGTAGGCAGACCCTTTACCGTCTGAGTCACCAGAGAAGTCCAAAGCTTAGGTTGCACTTTGTAATTCAAGAGTTGAACATACAATTGGCCACATAGTCCAAAATGGTAAGCAGGCTTAAAGGTCATATGTATAATGTCACAGAAAATATGTTTGAATGACATGAGAAGTTTTAATTCCTAAGAAACTGTTGAAAGAGAAAGAAACTATTCAGGGATTCTGGTCATTGGAACAGGAGGCTAGAGTTGTTCTCAAAATTTTACCAGCGATGACTTCAGAAAACTAGTAAAAGGTCATTAGCAAAACAGCTTGGATAATGTAATGGTCAATAAGGATAATGCAGAGCCAAAATATTTTGATTTTATAATCTCTGGATTATATATATTTCACACACACACACACAGACACACATATGTATATTTCTTGCCTGAAAAATCCCATGGACAGAGGAGCCTGGTAGGCAGGCTACAGTCCAAAGGTTCTCAAAGAACAGACATGACTGAGCAACTAAGCATTCTCTAAAATGGAATACTTAAAACAGTTTTTTAGAGAGGCAAGTTCTCAATTTGTTATACACGGAAACACATAATAATTTCCAATGACCTTTTTTAATGAAAGTTTTAAGATTTTCCCTTGTGCTTTTGGTGGCTTTTATGACACTACCATTTTCTTGTTTCTGCTCTTAAGACACCACTAATACACCCTAAAAATATTTTCAAATGCCAAAAGTAAAGAAGAGAAAGAATTTGAGAGAAGAGCAGCATTACTTCAAGGGATGAGAGAAATACATAAAATAGACAAGTCAGTCACTCTGGTTACCGGAGAGACCAGTAGACTGGAACAGACAAAGCACTGCTTTGCCAAGCCAGAAACTAGCAATAGTTTCCTGTTCAAAACAATTTTGATTAGACAAAGGGCATCTAGAAAATGTAGATAGCTGATCCAAAATAATGTAATGTGGAACAGAAATTTTAAAATAGAAACAGCTTTCCAATCTAAAATGAATGTTACAGTAAGACTCAGAAATTCAGGCAATTGCTAAGTTGTCATATTTAGTTAGATTAACATCTTATAATTAGCATGGCTAATAAATAAGAGAGGTAACTAATATCTGGAACAAAATGGAGCATGTATATATTCCAAGAAAAGGATTTTGTATCTGAAGTGCTTCTCAAACTTTAGTGTGGGTAAAAGTACTTGAGATGCTTGTCAAATGTTGACTTCCAGGCCTCTATCCCAGAGAGTCTGGTTTAGCAGTTTTAGGATATAGCTTCTTGGTGGTGATCAGTCGTGGCCAAATCTCTGTGACCTCAGGGACTGTAGCCTACCAAGTTCCTCTGTCCATGGAATTTTCCAGGCAATAATACTGGAGTGGGTTGTCATTTCCTCCTCCAGAGGATCTACCTGACCCAGGGACTGAACCTGCATTTTTGTGTCTCCTGCATTGGCAGGTGGATTCTTTACCACTGTGATCTGGGAAGCCCAGGCTTTATTAACATTTGGAGTGGGATCATTTTCTTGTTGTGCTGGACTGTCCTGTGCATTGCAGGGTGTTTTAGCAGCATTCTGAGTCTGTTAGATATCAGATACCTCTCTCCTGTCCCATTTCCAGACACTGCCAAATGTCCCCTGAGGGCAAAAAAAAAAAAAAAAAATCATTCCTGGCCTTTGAGAATCACTTGCTTAGGGTAAAGCTTAGGAACCTGCATTTCTAATAAAACATCTAGGTTATTTTGATAAATGTGGTGTGTGTGGACCAAATCTGGAGAAACACTGAACTGAAGTGGTATGAGTTGAATTATGTCCCCTCCAAAATTTGTGTTAAAGTCCTAAACTTCAGTATCTCAAAGTACGATCTTTTTGGGAAATGGTGACTTAGTTAAGATGAGGCCATACCAGGTTAGGGTGGGCCTCTAATCCTTATACAAAGAGGACATTTGGACACAGAGACAGGCACAGGGGGAAAAGGCCATGCAAAGACTAGAGCTCTTTTGCCACAAATCAAGGAATTACCAGAAGCCAGGAGAAGGGCTTGGAACAGATCCTTCTCAGGTGCCTACAGGGGAACCAGGACCCTACAAACACTGTGACTTTAGAAGTACAGACTATGAGACAATAAATTTCTGTTGCTTAAGCATTCAGCTTGTGGTACTTTGTTATAGAAGCCCTAGCAAACTAACACATAAGGAACAAAACACAAGCGTAACAGTTACAGCAGGATCAGAGAGGAAAATAGAAAGATTGCAGGTAGGCACCAATTCCTAGTTTATCGTTCTCAGTGCATGACATAAAATAGAAGTCAATAGTTTTCCTTTATATTAAACACTGTTAAAATATATCTTGTGTAATTAAAATATTGAGTGAAGTCTTATAATTGGTTACTTTACCAGGCTGAAATTGCCCACGGTGTTCCACTGATAAATTTTCATCTGGATTATACAGTAATTGGATAGATAGGTTTAAACCTGGAGTTTCCTGGAGGACAAATGGAATGCATAAATTATGTCATTATTCATACAGAAGGTACTACACAAATGTGAAATTCCACATGAGGCAAAAACGCATTGACTGATCACACTGTAGCTTTAAGAAAGTGTTGGCTGTTTCAGGTCACAAAGGCACTGTTTAGAGTACAGCAAGAGGGACCATGTGTACAGCAGGCCACAGAGTCATGTGCCTACCTGAAGTGGGCAGTTCATACTCTCTCTCTGGAAGGATGAAATCTATGGTATTAAAAGAAGGTAAAAGTATGTACTCTGTTTCATTTGCAATAAAAGTGAACACTGCTGTCAATTATCTGAAGACAAAAACAAGAGCCCAGTGGCAAATGTCAGTCTTTTTCTCCTCTAGAAACATAAGAACCATACTAATAGATATCTTAGGTCCTCGTTTCCACCCACAATTGAATTGGAAACAAAAGTCTCCTTGCTTCAATATTTTAGAATAAAAGTTGTAAAGCTTCTATTGCAGATGAAGGGCCCCTATATTTTTCTGCTCCCATAAGCGTACATGAAATAGTTAATGATAAAGAGTAGTAGGAAGTGATGACTGATGACGAAGAGCTCCTAGAAATATCCTCTAAGCTCAGGGATCAGATACAAACAAGGCTAGGCATAGATGGCTTAAGTGCCCTCGCCAAATCAGGATAAGCTAACACATTAACCTGGAAGCCTTTGCCAAACTCTTAAACAAGTTTACCTCACAAAATCCCCTCACCTTCAATCTAGGAAACTTTCCAGTGTGCCCTTCAAAGTCACATGAAGTTGCTGTCAAGCGTCTCCCTTCCCCTTAACAGGTTCGCCTCCTGGGGGCAAGATGGGGCGGTGGAAATAAGGCTGCTATCTGTTCTCAAGGTTACTCTCTTTCTCCAAGAGGGTAAGTCCAGCAAAGAACTGACTCAGTGTCTCTGAGAGAAGAGCTGCATTCAGACAAAAAAAGATTTCAGGGACGAAAAGCAGATGTAAACAGATTTTCACAGCAACGCTGATTGATACAATACTATGTCTGCCCTGACCTCTCCAATGGTTTTCTCAAAAGTGACTGAATCCTCTCGCCCCTCTTTGTCAGCGAGCTTCTGTTGTTCCTCACAATCACCACGTTCTCTCCCCGCACACCACCACCCACAAAGGAGACGGCGGACTGGCTGCTACAGACTCTTAGGTCCATTGCGGCCAGCTCCGGTCTAGGGCGGTTGCCTATAAGGACATTTGACGCCGAAAAAAACCTAATCTCCCACGTCTGATCTGTCAAGCTATTGTGCCTCCAGGGACTGCAGAACAGGTGAGGGCGCCTGGAGGGAACCAGTTCCCGAACTGTCTGAAGCGGCGAAGAGAGGGTGCGGGGGTGAGGAAAGGAGGGCCGACGGCGCGATAAGGGAAGCGGCGCGACAGAGCACCCCCCTCTCAGGGATCACCTTGCGCTGACCTAGTTGAGCTGCGCAGGACGGAACCGCATAGGGCCGGGGAGAAGGGCGGGGCGGCGGGGGCGGGCCCATAGGTGGGCGGGGCCTCGAGGGCGATATTGCTGCGCTCGCCGGTCATTTGCCCGCTCTCCAGCCGGAAGCGTCGGGGAGGCGTTGGCGGCTGCGAAGACCGGTGCGAAGGCGGTTCACGTGGTGACGTGCTAGGGGGCTGCGGCTCGCGCGGGCCGCCGCGGCGGCAGTGTCTCCGGGACGCGCGTGGAGGTCGGTCGCTCAGGGCTGCTGTGCAGAGTTTCGCCGCCTGCGGTTCCAGCGCGGCTGTGCCAGCGAGCGAGCGAGCGAGCGAGCGAGCGGGTCTCGGCGAATTCCTGGTGCGCTCCCGGCCTCACAGGCTCCGCGGGGCTGTGCGCTCGTCCCCTCCTCGCTCGGTCGCTCCCTCCTTCGCGGCCTCGAGGCGCTTTCGGTTGGGCCGATTCCCGCCCGCTTTCTCCTGCTCCCTGTTGAAGATCCAGAGATGAGTTTTTTCATCTCTTCAGAGATGAACCAGGTAATCTGCGCTGATCCCACTGACGAGGCGGGGGAGGAAGGGCAGGGTGCAGCCAGACTCCGAGCTGGCGGATGGAGCGGGCGGCTGGGGTTTTAGGGTGGGAGGCGCGGAGCGGTGCGGGGTCCCCGGGGTGCAAGTCCGCAAGTCGCCGCAGCCGCTGCTCTCTGTGGAAGAGGAGCCGGCGCCGCGCGGACCCCGCGCTCCGGGCGCTGCCGTGGTTGTCCGGTCGCGTCAGCGGCCAAAGGCGGGTGGCGGGCCGCCTCGGAGAGCGCTGCGGCCGAAGAAGCAGGGCGGGAGGGACGAGAAGTTTTGGGTTGAGGAGGTCCTCGGGGGGCCTGGGTCAAGACCTTCCGGAAGGAGGGCGCGGGAATCTCCGTTTCTGCTGTCAGGAACCCCGCCTAGTGTGTATGTGGGGGGTGTCTGCCCGGGGTCTGGATTCTCTCCCGTGAGCCCTCGCAGGGCCCGGCGACTGTGGGCGGGGAGCCGGCCCAGGGCCCAGTCGGTGCTCCCTGGTCTGGGGTAGGGTGGCACCGCGCTCCCGATCGCCGTGGGCCGCGGGGTCCTTTGTTCCCGCTCCACGTTGCCCGCTTTTCTTGCCAAGCGCGGGGAGAAGGGGGCGGGAGGAGGGAGGGAGCTGCTGCCCTGACGTGTCGGCGCTGAATGACTGCGGGCCGGGCCAATCCCGGGCGGGAGTGTGCAGACGCTGGGCGCCTTGCCTCCCGGCCTTCGGAGTGGTCTCCGGCCGGGCTGCGCGAGGATGAAGGCCTAGGACTGCAGGGCTCTCCAGACAGTCACTCTGGGGCCCTCGCCGCTTTGTTTCCCATCCTCGCCGCACCCCCGCACCGCCCCTCCCCCGCCAAAAAAAAAAAAAATCATTAGAGAGGTTTGTTCTTTTTCCGTCGTTCTGCGCATTTTGCCTAGCGACTGGTTGTAAGCTCACGATGGTAAGAAGGTATCAGGCAGTAGGATCAGATTGAGGGTTAGCACTAGGGAAACTTGAACCACAGATACTTTAGAAATTTTACTTTTTCCCCAATACAAATTAGATCTATTGTTTGAGGCCGCTGCCTTTTCAAAAACTTTGAGGCCTATTAAAGGATTTATTTTGTTACCCAGTATCTGTTGTCAGTGATGGAGGGCTGGAACACCCTGGCATCAAGCTGTTCTTTGAGGACTGTGTGTGTGGTGACCTTCTGTCCACTAGTAAATAACAACTCGGCAAGCGTAGTACTACTATAAACAGTTCAAGTGTAGCAGGGACTAGACTGAGACAATATTTTCTTTCAATTATTCTAGCACTGGTGGTTAAGGAAAAAATATTAATGAATAGCTTTAGGCATAATCATGCTGAAACTTCTCCTGAAAGATGCTGAAGGAGCAGTCGTTATTTGTGTATCAGAAGGTGAGGCGTACACTTTAGAACTGGGTTGAGAATACCATAATTTAATACCAGCTGGCAGGCTACTTGTCAAATGTCTAATTTGTAGTGAGAGAAAACTGAACTAGCATCACTGACCTAAAAGAGACCCAGAATGATTTTCCTCTGTATTTTCCTAATATTTGAAATCTGTCATTAATTATTAATACATATTAATTTCTTAATTTATCTTGTAGTTCTGTTTTTCCACCTCTTGCCCTCAAAACAGTGTTCCAGGTTTTGTTTTCAAATTAGTGTCTTTTTGCTACTTACTTTGGAGTGGGGTTTTGTTTTTTCATGCTTGAAGAATGTTTTAGGTGACAGTTGAATATGTTTTGCAAATAAGTGTTTTGGTTTTTTATTTTAAAACGTTTTTCTGTTGGGGAACTGTCTTAATCATTGATGTTAGACGAAGTACCCCTAAAAATCATTTCACTGACTTTTCAACGTTACGGTTGTATACTCAAATCTACAAGAAGGTTGGGAATCTCCCCCTACCTTGTGCTTGGGAGTGTAAATGGAAGAATTAATGAATAAGGGAGTGATTTCTGTTTTCTGTCAGAACCACAGAAAATACATTCTTATATTCACCGGTGAACTTTAATTTGTTGTTGCTCTTGAGTCACTAAGTCTTGTCTGACTCTGCGACCCCATGGACTGCAGCATGCCAGGCTTCCCTGTCCTTCACTATCTCCTGGAGTTTGCTCAGACTCATGTCCATTGAGTCAGTGACACTATCTAACCATCTCATTCTCTGCCACCTTCAGGTGGAAATTTTAATTACCACCTTGTAAATGATTTCAAAACCTACACCTCACTATCCTTAACACTTTTGGCATCAACCTGGATGCCCAACAGGTACATCAGCCGTATAAATATCCCAAAGCAAATTCCTCTTTTCCTTCCCGACTTTAAGCATGAGGTAAACTAAAAATGTCTCTGTTATGCTTTTTGAGTTCTAAGTTTGATATTGAGTTTTATAATGATGCCAGATATCTTCTCTAAAATATCATTGTTGCCTTAGTTAGGATAAGCAAGGGTATAATAATTTCCCATGTTTTACCCATTCCTCCAGACCACCTCCACATTTCTACTAGTGTCTCTTGCCTCTGCTAAAAGTTCTGCTCTGTTTAAGTCATCTTAATGTTGATCTCTTACTTCCTCTCCTACTATTGACCATATGCATCCTGCAAACCGCAGTCTGTTGAAACAGAAATTGTTGCAGTTTCTGGAGTATTTGTGCCTTTCCTATCTTTCCCCCCTTTTGTGTGAAGTGTTTTCACTGCTTGGCTTGTCTGTCTTTCTGATTGGTCCGTTGGGTCATGAGCATCGCATTCCAAACTGTCTGCCATCTGTTTGGAGCCATAAGTGGGATGTAAGAACTACAGAACAACGAGGTGAATGGCATGGAGTGGGTGAGTGAGTTTGGTGAGTTTTGTTGTATATAGATGGATCATTTCAGATATTGGGAATCTATAACTTGTAGTTTTAAAAATATTTGGAGATTTTCTTTGTATTCAAAAGTCTTGTAATTCTTAAATAAGCTTGTAATTTGCCTTGAGGTTTTTTTAGGATGCTTTAAAAGTTTGATGATAACATTTTATTTCACTCTTACTGAAAGCCCAAGAATGTTGAGGGAGATCTATGGCTTTTTTTTTTTTTTTAACATCTCTTTGATAAGACTTACTGAATTGTATTTGGGTTAAGCTAATCTTTGGGGAGCTTTGGTAACATGTGAACTCCTGGGTTTTACTAAAGTAGTTTAATTATTTATATATGAGTCGTCTGTCTCTCTTTCCTTGCACTGACCAACTTAAGAAACTGAAGTGTATTTACCAGAATATATTGTACTTGACTTCAGTTTTCATTTTTAAAGTGGATTTGTCAAATGTGTTTTTAAAATATCAAATAAAATTCTAAATTTTATACTTTTCTATAAGCCTGGGATGTTGGAGCTTTTGCCTTGGCTTTTCAAATATTAAAAAAAAAAAAAAATTCTCCCCACATATTTGTTCCATCGAGTTTCAAAGACCAGATGAAGATCTATGAATTTTTGGAAAGGCTTAAAACTTAATTTGCTCATGCTGACTTTAGTGAGAGTGAATGTGAACTTTGAAAGACATGGTTTTTTGTAGGCAGAAGTTGATGTGACCTCCTCCAATTTGGGGATGGGTGAAAGAAGGGGCACACAGTGAGTGAGGCCACAGTAATTAAGTTTGTTGCATTAATTTAAATGTCAAGTGAACTTGAGTTAGCTTTTGAAATCAAGTAGGGTTGTACTAATCAGCAGACATCAAAGAGATGAGGTTCATATTGAGACCTTGCTTTACTAGAAAATCACCTAGTCCTACCCTGGTGGCTCGGATGGTAAAGAACCCACATGCAATGTGGGAGACCTGGGTTTGATCCCTGGGTTGGGAAGATCTCCTGGAGGAGGGAATAGCAACCTACTCCAGTATTCTTGCCTGGAAAACCCTCTGGACAGAAGAACCTGGCGGGCTACAGTCCATGGGGTCGCAGAGAGTCAGACATGACTGAACGACTAAACACACACTAATGTAGTAGCATTCTATTGCAAAACTAATAACATTGTACAAATGTGTATGGCAGGAGTTGCTCCAGATTTCCTCCAGTGAAGTGAACGTTGCTCAGTCATGTCTGACTCTTTGCGACCCTATAGACTTGGCCATGGAACTCTCTAGGCCAGAATACTGGAGTGGGTAGCCTATCTTTTCTCCAGTGGATCTTCCCAACCCAGGAATCAAACCGGGGTCTCCTGCATTGCTTGCGGATTCTTTACCAGCTGAGTCACAAGGGAAGCCCAAGAACACTGGAGTGGGTAGCCTTTCCTTTCTCCAGGGGATCTTCCCAACCCAGGAATTGAATCGGGGTCTCCCACATAGCAGGCGGATTCTTTACCAACTGAGCTATTTTCTCCCAAAGGACTAAAGTGATTTTTAACCATCTGGGTTTCTGTTGTTGTTTTCCAAGATAAATTTGAGGTAGAACTTTGAGTTATCAAATATACCCTCAGAGATCCTGTGAGTGTGATTCCACAGCACTGTGATAAAGCAGTCACATGAATTTTTTGGTTTCTCAGTGTATATAATAGTTATGTTTACACGATACTTGGGTCTGTTAAGTGTCCAAAGCATTGTCTTTAAAAACAACTTATATACCTTAGTTTAAAAATACTTTATTGCTGAAAAATGCTGACCATCATCTGACAATGCAGGGTTGCCCCGACCTTCAGTTTGGAGGGGGGGCGGGGAGCAGCGTGTGTCAAGTACAGCACTTTGGTAGAACTTTAGTCACTCGGTCGTGTCCGACTCTTTGCAAGCCCATGCACTGCATGTAGCCCACCAGGCTTTTCTGTCCATGGGAGTCTCCAGGCTAGAATACTGAAGTGGGTTGCTGTGCCCGCCTCCAGGAGATCTTCCCGACCCAGGAATCGAACCCCAGTCTCCTGCCTTATAGGCAGATTTCTTTACCATCTGAGCTACAAGGGAAGCCCAAAATACAGTGCAGTGAACTGCAGTAAAGCAAGATGTTTGTGTGTAGATGCCATTTTTTTATCCTTGATTAAATCAAGGTTAGTTTACAAAGAAATAACTGAATAAAACCGGTCAAGGCTTAAAATACTTACAAATCTCCATTTGTGTTTTCTCAGAGGGCATACACTGAAATCATTTCTAACATAATTTGCATAGAATGGTTCCCCCCTTTCACCCGTGCATAGATTTTCCTAACTTGGGCTAGGTATTGGCTGGAAATGTTTCAGGTTTCTTTTAGATAGTGTGTTCTCTCTGTACATAGAATTAAGAAGAGCTGAATTAGCTAATCTAGATGCAAGTGAACAGCAGAGGAAGTCAGTATTACACGATGCTATGAAATAGTTTCATTGCAGGTATAAGCATTGACAACAGTCCCAATTGGAGTCTGAATACTCAGGTTTCTTTGAGATAAAATCTAAGCTATGGAGAAAGCAGTGAAGGCATACAGGATTCAGGTTGTGCTACTGTTGAACTTAATACGGTAATTTGTTGAAATAGAACTAGATTAGCCTTTAAGGGGGTTCTGGGGTAAGAGACCATTCATATTAACACAATTGTTAGAGTTGTGGGCTTGATTGATGTATAAGAATCCAGGTAATTTTAAGATTTCCATTTTTAAAAGTATGCACATCTTTGAAATAATTTATTTAGTTCTGGTTTGCAGAATTAGACACTGGTATAATAGCAGTTCAGGTAATTAAAAAAAGAACCAGCTGACTTTGACACTTTAGTTAATGATGTGAAAATAAGGGGGAAAGACAAGGTAGGAGGATTGAGTGTGATTTCCTTGCAGATTTGATTTTGGTAGTTTATTACTGTATATGAGAAAAAATGATCACATAAAGCACAGACATTAATATTTTCCATTTTGTTTATTTAGTTTGGTTCAACAAATTACTTATCTTTATATTCAGGTTTCTAGGCTACTTGTTTGAGCGGGGTGGGGGGGTCGGGGGGGGGGGGCCAGTGGTGGGAAGGATACAAAGATAAACAAGACAGAGGCTCTGCTTTCAAGGGACCTTGAATCATGGAAGATAAGCAGGTACACAGCCCAGAACAGACCAGCTGGAAGATCACACACACACTTTCAGAGAGGGTGCAGTATGTGGAGGATGGAGAGGAACCGTTCTCAGCTGGGGGGATTTGGTGGGGGCTCTATGAAGGTAAAATGTCATCTGCAGAGGCTGTGGTAAGGGTATTCCAAGAAAACAAAACTTGAACAAAGGTACAGAGGTGAGGAAGTATGCAGAGCATGTTTGGGAAACAGTGTATCTGGTTTGACTGTAACATTGTGTCACGTCTGGAAATAATGAAGGTTGCTGCTGGCTGGTGAAAGCAGACAGACCACATGTTTGTGTATTAATTAGAATCTCACAGTAACAAATATTAGAATTAAACAATATTTGCTCAGAGGTTAAAGTGTCTGCCTGCATTGCTGGAGACCTGGGTTCGATCCCTGGGTTGGGAAGATCCCCTGGAGAAGGAAATGGCAACCCACTCCAGTATTCTTGCCTGGAGAATCCCATGGACGGAGGAGCCTTGGTGGGCTACAGTACAGTCCACGGGGTCACAAAGAGTCAGACACGACTGAGCGACTTCACTCACTCACTCACTCACTCACTCACATTTGTTCTTGTATATCTCACTTAAATGATAAGTTACTAGCTCCTGCTCTCTGTGGAGAGTTTTGTTTTGTTTTGTTTTTAAATCACCTGAGTGGTTGCAGGTTAAATGAAAATATTTATGTATAGTTACATTTGTATTATTTTCTGTATTGTGCCATTTATCTTGAAATGTCTTTAAGATCAGGATTTAGCATGATCTACCTAGATCAATTACATTCTTTGATCATTCTGAATATCCAAAAATTTTCATTATTACAGATTATGATGCATGATTATCACAGAAGAAATTCGTGTCTATAGCTTTAAAGGACTTGATTACATCATTTTCAAGCCTGATAGTTTTGGCATCACCATTAGAGCTTAAGACTCCTCTGCCTTCACTCCAACCACCTGTCTTCATACCTCGCCGAAGTGCTGAGTTTCCTTTGTCCTTGGATAATTTAAAGCATCCCAGAAATACAGTTCTCACCAGTATAACAGGTAAGTGAATATTCAGTGGTCAGTGCACACTTTTTTTCCCTAAAGACTGTGCCAAGTACACCAGCATCCTTTCATAATTTTTTTAAAAGACAGAGAAGTCAATAGTATTTGTAGGAAAAAAAAACTTTTTTCCTGTTGTTTTCTTTTTTGTAAACTGTTTTGAATTTAAATAAATCACTTACTTCAAACTGAAATCTTCTTTTACCACTTTTTGTACCATTTTGTGTAGCCAGTAGGCCATTTGTTCTAAAGAACATACATTTCTAACATGTATTGTTATGAGACAAGTAGTTTAGAATAAATGAAACTTAGAAAGGGAAGAGAATTTTTTAAACTATTTTAATTTTATTGCCAGATAGTCAATTTACAATGTTGTGTTAGTTTCAGGCATATAGCAAAGTGATTCAGTTACACATATGCATATAATTCTTTTCTCCTATGGGTTATCATAGAATATTGAGTAGAGCAAAGGGAACAGAATTTAAGTTAGTCTTATATCAGTTTTTCTCATTTGTGAGTAAAAGAGTGACTGTAGCCCCAATCCAAGGAATCTGTATGTAATGACCACTTCACATCCTTTGAGACTTTTCAGTTGCTTGTTGTATGGATTTGAGGAGGGCTGGGTTTCCATTTTCTTCCCCTTCACAGTGTGTGTACTAATAGAAACCTGGCCAAAATCGCTAGGATATCATACCACTACTGTACAAATTCCTAAAAAGACTTCGGACCAAAGTATAGGGGTGCAAAGGCTTGGACGTTCAGTGCCAGTGTTGTTTTAGCAATGTTCTTTGTGTGATAAAATTTTTATGTATTGTTGATAGGATGGAATTTGAAAATTAAAGATACTGTATTACTTTTCAAAACGTTATAAAAATCACCATTTATAAGTAAAAATAACTTGGCTTTATTTCTGCCCTTTAGCTAAATTTAAAAGGAAAAATGATTCCCAATGGATATTTAATGTTTGAAGATGAAAATTTCATTGAATCTTCTGTTGCCAAATTGAATGCCCTGAGGAAAAGTGGGCAGTTCTGTGATGTTCGACTTCAGGTATTTAAAACTTAATTGGAAACTTACAGAACTGATCTTTCATTACTGAAAACCGTATGTTCCTGGATTGGCTTATTTTCTCTCTCATAAGAGGCATTTAATGAAATAAATTTAAAAGACAGTGATTTACCTAGAAATGTAAGAGGAAGGGTACGATGTAGTAATTAGCTAGAGAAATACATAGTCCACAGTGCTTCTAATTTTAATGCCTGATGTTGCAGGTCTGTGGCCATGAGATGTTAGCACACAGAGCAGTCCTGGCCTGCTGCAGTCCCTATTTATTTGAAATCTTTAATAGTGACAGTGATCCTCACCGAGTTTCTCATGTTAAGTTTGATGATCTCAATCCGGAAGCTGTTGAAGTCTTGTTGAATTATGCCTACACTGCTCAGTAAGTTCTCTGAAGTACATCATATAACTAGGAAATGAAATTCCAAGTCCCTCTAAATTTATTTAAGAATCTGTGTTTTAAGGCCATAGTATGATAAATGATATAGAACCTTTTTTTTCCAATAGGTTGAAAGCTGATAAGGAATTAGTCAAAGATGTTTATTCTGCAGCAAAAAAGTTGAAGATGGACCGTGTAAAGCAGGTAGAGTAACAGAAGTAATATACACAAGGAGTAATGTTACTAGGGGGTCTTACTTCATAGAATTAGTTTGTATAATTTGTCGTAAAACATCTGTTGGTCTCAAGAACTTGAAAATGTCCCCTTTTCCTCCCTAGAGATGTGAGTATGTATATAATTTTAACTGTTTAGGTATAGTAACAGTCACACTTCCTCTTAGATAATTCAAGCTACAGTCTTGCTCTTTCAATAGCCTTCTCTGGTGGGGTATCCATGTCCGTCTCCGATAACATGAATTAAAACAGTCTTGACTGTTCTTAGTTAATCCTATAACTCATACCCTTAATTCTTGATTCTTCTACATTTCTCAGTTCTTCTTTAGAAGTTTTCTTTCTAGAATTTAATGCCACTGAGAAGTGGCATTAATAATTTATAGAAGAAAAAAAGGTTTTAATCCTGTAATGTAGGGTCAGTAAACTGCAAGTCTTAGGCCAGCTGCCTGGTTTTATAAAGTTTTATTGGAACGTGGCTCTCAAGCGCAGGTGGTCTATGGCTGCTTTCTACCTGCAGTGACAGAGTTGAAGAGTTGTGAGAAAGTATGGCCCACAAGCCTAAGCTGCTTACCATCTGGCCCCTTAGGAAGAAGTTTTCCTGTTCCCCTCCTCTCATGTCACTCTGCTTAAAAACCCTTCTGTGCTTGTAGCACATGTCCTTCAGGTTAGCATTCCAGGCTCTCCCTAATTTAATTGCTATTCCTCCAAAATATTTCCTGGTTTTCTTACCTTTTGTTCTGCTGCTGCTATTGCTAAGTTGCTTCAGTCGTGTCCGACTCTGTGCAACCCCAGAGACGGCAGCCCCCACCAGGCTCCCCCATCCCTGGGATTCTCCAGGCAAGAACACTGGAGTGGGGTGCCATTGCCTTCTAGCCAAACTAAGTTGTTGGAGCATCTTGCCTAGTACCTATCTGCATTCAACATCATTTCCCCTCTAGAGGCCAGTTCAGATAATCGCCTTTATGAAGCCTTGTCTGTCATTCTAGTGGGAGATCCTTGTCTGAACATTTCATGTACATTTTCATAGCATTTCAATTTATTGCATTTTAAACAACTTATGTATTTGTATGTTCTTCATTGCTGCTATTGTTTGTATACATGTATCCCTGGTAGCTCAGACAGTAAAAAATAACACCTGCAATGTGGGAGACCTGGGTTCGATCCCTGGGTTGGGAAGATCCCCTGGAGAAGGGAACGGCTACCCACTCCAGTTTTCTGGTTTGAAGAATTCCATGGACAGAGGATCTTGGCAGGCTACACTCCATGAGGTCACTAAGAGTCAGACATGACTGATTGACTTTGACTTCACTTCATTCTTCCTACAGTTTAACTTGTTCTATTAAGGCAGTGAATTTTTTTGATTAATTTTTATATTGTCGCATAGTACTTACAAAGAATATTAAATATTTGTTAGATAAAGTGTGTGTAAATGTTGACACTTGTATATTTTTTTCCCCAAGGTTTGTGGTGATTATTTACTATCCAGAATGGATGTTACCAGCTGCATCTCTTACCGAAATTTTGCGAGTTGTATGGGAGACTCACGTTTGTTGAATAAGGTTGATGCTTATATTCAGGAACATTTGTTACAAATTTCAGAAGAGGAAGAGTTTCTTAAACTTCCACGGCTAAAGGTAAAATCTATAAAGAATAAAGATGTGAAGATACAGAGGTATATACTATTTAGTTCCAAGAATGTAATCTTTGTTCATGTTTCAAGCAAGTGAGTAATGACTATGAAAATGACAGTTCATTGAAGTGACGTTATTTTTAGCAGTGCAATGGTTTCCTGCCTAGCAGTTTGTTTACTTTTCTTTTTTTGGCTACTGGTTTATAATTCTTATAAATTAGAATAAATGTGTGGAGTGTAATTGGGCATCTGTAACAGCTTTGTTATGAAATAGAGAATTAAGAGGCTCAACACTGATCCATGTGTCTTTGTTTTTTCCCCACTCTAGCTGGAGGTAATGCTTGAAGATAATGTTTGCTTGCCCAGTAATGGCAAACTGTATACAAAGGTAATCAACTGGGTGCAGCGCAGCATCTGGGAGAATGGAGACAGTCTGGAAGAGCTGATGGAAGAGGTTAGTTTTAAAGTAAATGGGACTCAACAGTTATTAAAAATGATTTTGCTATAACATGAAGGATTCCCTTTCACTTTTATTTTATAACAATGACCCTAAAGAATTTAAATTTTGCTATAGGTACCCCTAAGCTGAGAAACAGGGGGGGTGTCCAGGTGAGCTGAATGAACTGTTCAGTTTGGTCTTCTGCTTTTCTTTTTTTTATTTCTTTGCTTATTATGTGCTGTTAACTTTCTTTAAAGTAGCATGTAATTTGCTTTAGACATGGGAGGTGGTACTGAAATTTTCTGTAGATTCTTGATTTTTCTTCACAGGTTTTTGCTTTAAATTTGACAAGTAGGTAAAAGCTTCTAATGGTTGTTCCTCCCCATTGATTTATCTCCCCATAGGTTTATTAACAAAACTAGGATACCCAAGACTGAAGAAACAAGAAGAATCCTCAAGTGTATTGACACGTAAAGAAGCAGCAGTCCTGCCCCAGTTCTCCTAAGAAAAATCCGCTGTGGGCAGAGAACGATGATGATTTAATGGTGTTTACTCCTTTACAGGATTCTTATCTTTAAAGCTTTGTGTCTTGCAATGGTGTTGTTCATACGTAGAGTCACTCACTTCACTTGGGCTACCTTTTAAAAAATACACACGGAAGAATCGACGGAGAAATGATGGGAATTAAACATGCAGGTGAAACAGTGGAGTTGACCTTGAGTTTATCCCTCCACTTAAGCCTTTCAGATACACGAAAGGCTTATTACCAAACCGGTTAGGCCTTTAGAAACCCAGTTATCATTATACTCTAAAAAGGCGAAGAGGTGATCTTTAAATTCTGTCTGGTTTCCCACTTGAAAATCAGATGCATTAGCCATGTGTTTGCATCTGTTAAGGGAAGTAGCTGTGCAGGTTGTTTGAACTCTTGCATTTGTGTGTTTTTTTTATCTCTTTTTTTGACATTGCCTGCAAGACAGAAATATGTTTATACATATTAAACCACTTATCTTCAAAGGTGTAAACCATATTCAGTATTTTATTGTAAATATGTACATTCTTTAAGAGTATATATATTGTACTGGTCTCTTTTTTTTCTTAATGCTGTATCATGGAAGCTATGAAAAAAATGAAGATTTCTTTCAAGCCAACCAAGCCAAGGACTCTTCAGCCAGTATTAGAAGATTCTGTATCTTATTTTTTATTTTTATTTTTTAAATTTTTACCACCATGACGTGTTTTCTTTACTTTGGGGATCCTGCCAGAGTAAGATGTCAAGAATTCAAGAAGCACACTGGAGGTTACCGTGAGGCGTGGTGTGATCTGCAAAGTAGTGGAGTAGCCATGGAGACAGTAGCCACATGGGTGTTCTGTTGCTGTTTTGCAGGTTCAAACCTTGTACTACTCAGCTGATCACAAGCTGCTTGATGGGAACCTACTAGATGGACAGGCTGAGGTGTTTGGCAGTGATGATGACCACATTCAGTTTGTGCAGGTACACAGTGCACATCTGAGGTAACCTCAGGTTAAAGTTTGATTAGAGTATTTTACAGTATACTGAAATTTTCCTTTAATAAAGGAAAGTGAAAGAACGTCATTGGTATAACTGGACAGAAACATTTGCGGGAGAAAAACCAGCCTATCTTTCTTAGCATTACTACCAGTTTTGCCACATAAAAAGAAATTAACACAGCAAACTATTTAAACATTTAAATTATTTTTTTTGTCTCGATCAAATAGGATTTGCAAGTAGTAAGAAAAAGGGCCAATAAGATGAAGCAACATAGAAATTCTTTGGTTTTTTGGTTGGACTATAAAAAATAGTTGTCAGAGGAATGACTGTTAAACCTAAGTTTTATAAATCTAGGTATAAACTTTTTTTGTTTATGGGTAAATAACATAGAGAAGAGAGTACAGATTATAAGTGTCAAGTGGTAAACCCCTTGGTTTAGAAACTTCTTCGATGAAGAAGAGAAGATTTCAAGCATTCTGTAAGCCTTCTTCTTGCCCCCTTCGCAGTCACTTGCCCTACACTACCCCAAGGGGAGCCATTATCTGAACTTCTGAAACATTACCTTAGTTTGCCCATGTTTGAAATTTATGTAAATGGTTATACAGTATGTATTGTGTTTGTTTGGCCTTTAGCTCAGCATTGTATTTGTGAGGGATGAGCTATAAAGTAGGCTGAGTTGACCCAAATTAATGGATGTTTCCCTTTAGTAATTAAAAGGTAAATGGTAGACTCAGAAAACAACCTATATGGTGATATTATTAGGTGTTCTATGTCAGTAGTGGCTGAATATTTTTATTTTCACAGAAGTTTTGGGGTGTAAATTTGTGCATTCTGAACGTTGAGGCTATCTTTCCCCTTGTCTCCAAACATCATAGGTTGACTTTTTTTTTTTTGAGTACTCTTTCATCAGGCAGTGGTTGAGTGCCTACTAAGTAGAAGGCCATGATGTTACCTAAGAGGGCCCCCAAATGTGTAAGAGACAGTTTCTGCTTCCAGGACCTTACAGGAGGAGGTAAATCAGAACAGACCAATAAGCATTCCCTACAAAAGACATTCAGGGAGGGTAGAACAAGAGAGGAAAAACCAGGGAAATTTCACAATGGAGGCAACATTTGAGCAGTCTAAGGACATAGAAGAGTTTGCATGGCAGATAGAGGTGTGTCAGGTAGCAAAGGATACCTGGACAAGGAGATTCTCTTGGAGTTGCAGGTCTCACAACTGGAAAAGTCGGTAAATATAGTCTGATTGGGGCTTCATACTTTATTCTACAAGTAGTGGGGGGCTTTCAAAGAATTTTAGACAAGGGAGTAGAGTGATCTGAGCAAACGCATTTCATAACTTTAATAACAGTGAAAAACTGGGCAACAGTCCAGCAGCAGGGGGACTGGTCAAATTATGGTTGCTTCCATACTGCCAAGATCTATAAGTTCATTAGTCATATTTTAGAGTGTCATATTTTAGACAGTGAACTGTTAGGTGGCATTCTCTGGGTTGTGGAATTCCAGCTGATTTGGGGGAGGTGGGGGGTGGTTTGTTTTTCACTTACTAAAAGCATCAAATCCTATTTTATGACCAGGTACAGAGGATAGAGGAAAGCTTGTGAGACTATAGACTATTACAAGCAGTAGTAGTAGTTCAGGTTAAAAAAAAAAAAAAGATGATGAGCCTTGATTTGAGGAGAAGGGAAAAGGGTAGACTATAGATGTTTCTAGTTGCAAAGGTCCTTAGTGACTGTTGGGGAAAATCAAGGAAAAGGAAGAATTTGAGGGTGAGCAGGATCCTGACAAGTGTGACTCATTCAAAGGACGTGCCGTGAATAGAGATAATGAAGTAAGAAGGAAGGGGAGACACTAGGCTTCAGAAATAGGAAGTGAGGTTGAGAAGTAGCCATTAGCCTCAGAGTGGTGGTCAAGCTAGCTAACATAGGAGAAAAAAGTCTGAAAGACTGAATTGTTGACCATGTTAAATCATACTTAGAGGGGATGTGGAAAGGTCAGGGGGTTCTCATCTATACTGGTTTTAAGGAAGCGACTCTGTAACCTTTAATGGTTGTAATTTCCCAAAAGTTACTAAGGTTAAGAAACCCTTAGCTTGAGAAGTGCTGGTGGCTGAAAGAGCCACCAGGGACCACCCCCTTGGGGAGGGGAGTTCAGAGGCAAAGTGCAGGCCAGTGGGTGTGCTGATGGGAAGAGTTGATATGGGAAAGTTGGAAGATAAAGGAAAGAATTAGGTTTGAAAATGTTCTGGAAGAAATATAAAAGAGTTGACCAGCATTTCTGTATAAGGCTTGTAGTTAATAACACTAAGTAGTCATCCTTGTTACCATGCTTTTTTCTTTCACATTGATTTTTCTCTCAAAGTCTTACATTAGAATAGTTTTCTTAACTGCAGTAAAAGCCATCATCATCTTGTGTTACTTCGGCTTCCTTTTTCCCACAGATTGGGATAGGGTTTTATGTACCTTGTAATTGCTATTAGCAGAGGATACAAACAAGACTATCATAGTATAAAAAAGTGGCTTTATACTCAGAATTCCCAATTTTTATTGTTTTATTGCCTTACACATTGTATATCTTCTGATTTTCAGTATTTTTGTCTATCATATGGATAAGTGTATTGCCCTTCCTGAATTAAGAGATGATATGAATAAAGTACCCAATAATACCTAGGTACATAATGTGTTCAATGGAATTTGATAAAAACCATTACCATGATACATTCTCTGTCTTCTCTCAAAATAGCCTCTTATACTACAACCACATTTGCTGAATTGCCCACACCAAACTTGATAGTTTTTTCCCCAGCTTCAAGTAGCTACCAGAATCTTTTTCTCTATTGTCACATGTCCTTCTTCTTCCACTCTAAAGAGAAATTTCCTTTAGAGATCCTACCTACCCATGTGGCTCTGGCCCTGGGGACCAAAATAGATGAGCAAACTTGGCCAGGTACTAAAGGTGGTACCTGTTCATTCAGCAGGCACTTCCTGCCAGGGTAGTCTTTATTCTTCTGAGGCCTTGTGATCATATTCCTTAGAAGTATTTAGGGCTCAAGGAATTGGAAGAAAACCATCAAAGGGAACTAGTACACAAGGGCACAGTGTAATCATAGTCATTTGGAAATTTGCAGCTTTGCTCGTTTCTCCCCCTTTTATGTTCCTGTGTATCCTTTTATGAATGTTTGCTTCTGTTAGTGTTACTGCTTTATTAATTTCTGAGTACCATTTTTTACTTTTGTGTTTTTATGTAGTTTTATTTATCTGGGCTTCCCTGGTAGCTCAGATGGTAAAGAATCTGCCTGTAATGTGGGAGACCTGGGTTCAAACCCTGGGTCGGAAGATCCCCTGGAGAAGGGAGTGGCAACCCACTCCAGTATTCTTGCTGGAAAATTCCATGGACAGAGGAGCCTGACGGGCTACAGTCCATGGGGTCACAAAGAGTTGGACACAACTGAACGACTCACACTTTTACTTGTCTAAAAAACCACTCTATAATACCTTTAGGGCAATCCTAAAGAAATATAGTTGTAAATGTTTCTTGTAGTTGCCACTTTTTTCCTATAAAATAACTTTCAGAGATTGGATGGATATGTCTGCTCACTTTGCTAACGTTGTATGAAGGATGACACCAGTACATATGATTTAGTTAAGTTTAGCAGTTTCATGGAGATAGTGAGTTAAATGTATTCTCTCAGTTAATTGTTGCTATTTTAGATTTATAACATATTTCGGGAGATTCTATACTTAAATATAAAGACTGTGAGCTTACGTGGATTATGAGGGAGGAGGTTCCTTTTGTTCTTCCCTTGAGTATTTTGCTACTTGATCTGCAATGTTTTCTTAATTGTTGAACTTGAGCTTTTTCTTGACCAGGGTAGGTACAGTTGTTTCCTTACTAAGTGGAGGTGGAAGAATGCCAGTGGCGCGTGTCAGTCAGGAAGTGCTGGTTTGTGTTCAGTCTAGGTGTGCAGTGAACGTCATGCGTGAGTGGAGGGCACTGAGTGTCCAGTGCTGTGGACTAGCTGAGGAGCACAGGTGCACCAGGCATGGTCTTCAGCTAGGTTTCTGTAGCTGCCTTTTGATTTTGCAGAAAAAGCCACCACGTGAGAATGGCCATAAGCAGATAAGTAGCAGTTCCATTGGATGTCTGTCTTCTCCAAATGCTACAATACAAAGCCCTAAGCATGAGTGGAAAATCGTTGCTTCGGAGAAGACTTCAAGTAAGTGTATTACACTTGTCAGATTGCCTTTGGTTTATTTCTTTTTAAGAAGGAGTTTTAAGTTAGAACCATATCAAGTTGATTGAGGAAAAAACTCAGAAGCAACTAAATTTGGAAAAGAGTAGCAGGTCATCCCTGTCTGGAGTCTGGAGTCCAATGCAGGATCACCACAGCAACCGAAAGTAATAAACAATTGCATCTTTAAAAACACAGAACTCTTGTGCTTACAGATAACACTTACTTGTGCCTGGCTGTACTGGACGGTATTTTCTGTGTCATTTTCCTTCATGGGCGAAACAGCCCACAGAGCTCACCAACAAGTACTCCAAAACTTATTAAAAGTTTAAGTTTTGAGATGCACCCAGATGAGCTCATAGAGAAGCCCATGTCTCCTATGCAGTATGCACGATCTGGTCTGGGGACAGCAGAGATGAATGGCAAACTCATAGCTGCAGGTAAGAACAGAAGAATGAGTGACTTAGCCAAAAGCTTTAACTGGCTAAGTCTTTTAAGCAAATATTTACGCTTGCTTATGACGTGCAAATTTCGGAAGACAGGGTTTAATATGCCTTCTTCTCTGGCATTCCACTTTATCACATTCTAAGATGACAGAGAGTCAGTACTGTTATAGCGCCTTGTCTTCAAGTTAATGTCTGTCTCTAATTCCTTAAAAACTATAAAGTAAGTGTCTCCTAATTTTCAAGCCAAGACAAAGCAGTTTACTTACACTGATAATTTTGTCATTCAGCAATAACAGGCACTTAGTTAAAATGGGGCCTTATTAAGTTTGTGGATGAAAATTCTTTTTCTCATTTTGTACAGATTACTTGAAACGTTCTAGACCAAAAACCCTGGGCCAGTTTAATATTTTAAACATAACTGTTTGTGGTTCTTATACCAGGTGGCTATAACCGAGAGGAATGTCTTCGAACAGTTGAATGCTATGATCCACACACAGATCACTGGTCCTTTCTTGCTCCCATGAGAACACCAAGAGCACGATTTCAAATGGCTGTACTCATGGTAAGTATATTATTTTGCAGAAAGAAGCAGCCCACATTTAGCACTTTCTGCTAACTTCACAATGGCAGAAATGCTAATCTCTTGCTTTTGGCTTAGGGCCAACTCTATGTGGTAGGTGGATCAAATGGTCACTCAGATGACCTGAGTTGTGGAGAGATGTATGATCCAAACATAGATGACTGGACTCCTGTTCCAGAATTGAGAACTAATCGTTGTAATGCAGGTAATACTTTTCTGCTGAGATAATCAAATACTTAAACCGTACTTAAGTATGATGATTATCAATTTTTAACCTTACTTTATAATCACGTAGGAGTGTGTGCTCTGAATGGGAAATTATACATTGTTGGTGGATCAGATCCGTATGGTCAAAAAGGACTGAAAAATTGTGATGTATTTGATCCTGTAACAAAGTCATGGACGAGCTGTGCACCTCTTAACATTCGTAAGTTGATTTTCTTTTTAAGTATTTTTTTTTTAAGACCTCTGAGTCAGCGGTATGTGCAGTGCACACTTATAGTTTTGGGAGATACAGTAATAATTTTGGTTTGACTTGATCTTATAGGTAGACACCAGTCTGCAGTCTGTGAGCTTGGTGGTTATTTGTACATAATTGGAGGCGCAGAGTCTTGGAATTGTCTGAACACAGTAGAGCGTTACAACCCTGAAAACAACACCTGGACTTTAATTGCATCCATGAACGTGGCTAGGCGAGGAGCTGGAGTGGCTGTTCTTGACGGTGAGTGTTGGGATTTGGAGAGTTGAGGAATGGGTAGTGGCAAGAGTTTGTTCTAAAATTCCAAGAGAATGTCAGTAATAAATATGCACTGTTGTAACTAAGAGTTCAGAAGCAGCCATCGTTTCTGACGCAGTGAGGGTTGGTGGCTTGTCTTTTAGAGGTTTCTAATAATCAGAGACTCGGTACTGGGTATATAGCATAAATATATTCACCTTCTTCCATAAATCATACTCCTGATGCCTCATCTTGGAGTTTGAGTTTGTTTCTTTAGAGCAAGAATTTGTAAAACAAAGGAAATACTAATCATCTAGTTTACTCCATGCCTAATTGAAAGCAAAACAAGTCTTTCCAAATCATTTTATATAGACAGCTTTCTTTTCACATCCATTTTATTGATTTACATATTTATTTTGGAACAAAGCTTGTGGCTCTATTGGTAAGAGCCTAAGTGTGTAGGCACACCAATAAGTAGCCCACTGGTCTGCAGCCTTGGGCCTAGGGAGCCTTGTCAATTCTTTCATAAGTACATGGACACAGGTAGGCTAAGTGACAATCAGAGGAGAAAATAAGGATTTTGAGAATCCCTAATAAAGTTTTTTCCCTAAGCTACAGAGAATATTTAATGCTAACATTTTATTTGAAAGTAATTTAACAATTAACTGCCTATGTATATATGAAAATAGTTCATTTCATTGCCTGTTTCCAAGAAGAAATTTCTGTAGCAAAACCATTTTATATCATTGGAAAGGTCTAGAAAATGTTCAGTTATTTAAGCCTTCTTTCCTGTAATCTTCATTCTTGTGCACTGGACTAATAGAAAACTTCTAGTGCACTCTAGGCAAGTTGTCTAACTTCTTGGTTCTTCATTTCTTCATCTGTGAAATGACAGTAATAGAAACAACCTCATAGAACTGTTGTGAGAATTACACTTCCTTTAAATTGCCTGACTTACATGTGCAAATGGGTTTTTATCAATTTTATTCCATTGTATTCCCAGCTTCTAGGGAATGCTTGCCACATTTAGTTAGGATGAACGGGCTTTTCTACTGAGAACCACTGATTTTAGCAAAAGACAGATTTAAGGGTTTCTTTCTTAGCCTCTCCAGATTAACCTTGTCTCTCTCTCTTAGGAAAACTGTTTGTAGGTGGTGGCTTTGATGGTTCTCATGCCATCAGTTGTGTGGAGATGTATGACCCAGCTAGAAATGAATGGAAGATGATGGGAAACATGACTTCGCCACGGAGCAATGCTGGGATTACAACTGTAGGGAACACAATTTATGCAGTGGGAGGATTTGATGGCAATGAGTTTCTGAATACGGTGGAAGTCTATAACCTTGAGTCAAATGAGTGGAGCCCCTATACCAAGATTTTCCAGTTTTAACAAATTGAAGACCCTTTCAAACTAACAGGCTTAGTGATGTAATTGTGTTTAGTAGAGGTACACTTTGTGAATAAGGAGGGTGGGTGGGTATAGATGTTGCTAACAGCAACACAAAGCTTTTGCATATTGCATATTATTAAACATGCTGTACATACTTTTTGTGTTTATTGGGAAAGGAATGCAAAGATGAAGGTCTGTTTTGTGTATTTTTAGGACTACTTTGGTTACTTTTTGGAAGTTGATATTGTAAAAGAATAAACCAAGAATTGATTGGGCACGTCATTTCAAGAAGTCCCCTCTCCTCCACATTTGTTTTGCCAGTTTGCACATTAAATGACTCTTTCTCCTCAAATGTGTATTATGGGGCAAGAGGGGTAGGGTAAGATATAGGCAGTTGGGTTGTTTTTTAAAGGCCCTTTTTCAGTAACTGGAACACTCTACAACAAAGAGACTTATTTAACTAGATGACAGTGACTATTTTTGTTTTTATTAAAAGGAAGCTTACATGCCTACCAAGGTTTAATCTTTTATGATTGCCTTTTTATAACTTTTTGTATTCTTAGCAGAGTACTTTCTTTACCTGTTGAAGTTAACGTGTCACAGGTTCAAATTACTGAAGCAGAGTGGCAGTCTTAAAAGTATGCAGTGAAGTGTTTTATACTCCCAGAATACAAACTTCAGAACTTTTGCCTTAGCTACAGGTTTGTTTTTTTTTCGAGAATGCAATACCAATGTTTATTTGAATGGGGTTGCTGAACAGTAACATGGCTGTGATTTTTATTTGATACACTGTTTTTAAATACTTTGACTTCTTTGGGGGTATATTTTATATAGCAAACACTCAATATTATATGTAACAGTAAAGAACAGTGAAGTATTTTATCTTCTAAATAATTCCTATTTTTTATCATTAACAAAACAATCCTAAAATAGCAGTCCTTGATTGTGGGGAAAAAATTACCTTAAACTGTATTGGGTTTACGAATGCAGCCTTATCAGAACTATGTTTTTGTTCAGTTTTTCTATTCATATGGATAAATACTGATTGGAGTGGTGACTTGGTATTATGTAATGCTACACATATAACTTATGGTGCCAAAATTAGAACATCCTAATGCTTGCTGTTGATGCAAACATATTAAAGGTACTTTGCAGGAAATCCTTGCACCATGGGATTACTATCCAAAAGTTGTTTGTGTTCTTTTTCATTACTAAAAGTTTTGGGGGGAGATTTAAAAAAATATTTCCCCAGTAACAATGAGCTTAAGGTATTTGTGGGAAAATACTTACCTGGTATCTTACATCTGAAATAAGGACTGTTGTTTGGGGGGTTTTTTTGTTTGTTTTTTTGCTTCTCTCTGAGGAGGCAAAGAGGCACATGGGAATCTCATGAGCTAACTGGGACAATATAACTATCCAGTGTCTAAGTTGGGTTAAGAAAATTAGGTTTTTTCCCCAAGTGTTCCACTGGTGCTTTGACACCTTATTTCACTCCTCTGTTCCACAAAGAACCACCAAGAAAGGAAATCAGTTTGCCTGGTGGCTCTGTAGTTCCTGACTATCACTAGTTTCATTCCAGACTAAAACTAGGTTGGCAGATTTGAATCTGTCTAATATGATGACTTTTTAAAATAGTTCTGTGTATGTTTTATTTATTTAGCACAAGGAAATAAAATTTTACTGGAGGGGGTCACCATGAAATCCTTGAAATCACTTCTCAATTCCTAGGTAACATGCTAATGCAAATAATATGTGGGAATATTTTGGTCAAAGTTTTATCATATTACCATTGATGCCACTGGTAGCTAAAATTATGTTCTTTAAGTATATTTTGAATATAAGAAGTTTCCATAAAGGGGGAAAAAATGCTCTTTGACCAGTTGTTCCTGTTTATCTGCACTTAAAAGGTTTTTTTTTTTTTTAAAGATCAGGAGAAAATGGCATAGCTTCAGTGTAAGTTAAAGAATTTGTTTTTGGGTTTTTTTTGCCAATGTGGGTTTCGGAGTAGTTTAGAAATGATATTGGTTAATAACCACTCTCAATCATATTAATGCATGAAACATACCCGATTCCTAAAACAGTAACAAAAACTATAAAATACCTGTTTGAATTAACAGAACAATTGATTATACTCAAGTATGAATTTTCTTTTATTGTGATTTTCAAGGATAGGGCTTTGATATTTGGCCTCTAAGTATAGAGTTTTACATATTTTACCATTTTCAACATGTAGAGTTCCTTACATAATCATATTTTATTAGGGAAGAGAATTTGGGAGTATGATTAGTGTAAGAATCCTTGCTAGCAAGGGACAGGGAGGCCTGGCATGCTGCAGTTCATGGGGTCACAAAGAGTCAGACACGACTTAGTGATTGAATGACAAGTATACCCTATAATCTGTAAAAACCCTATAAAGTTTTAAGGGGGTAGGCAAAGGAGACATATAGGACATTACTGCATCTCCACAGTTACAGTTACAAGACTGTGAGTCACAGACAACAGTCTCCATAGTATTAGTATTTTTTGTATCTTGCTTTGTTTCAAAAAATTTGAAGAGTCTCCCACTGAGAAAACAAGGAAATATCAATATATGAATCTCATATACTTAGTAAGGCCAGGCCACACAAATTCGGGCCTGTTAGCAGGAAACCCACTGACTAAATCATCTGAAGGCAAATAACTGTGAAGTACCAGTTTTCTTCATAAAAGACCAGAAGTTTCTCAAGAGTCTTAAAGATGAGTAATACTGATAACTGAACAGTAAGTACAGTAGATACAGAGCGGGATGTGCTCAAGTGCACGTCATGGCTTCAAAATATTTAGGCTTCTCTGTTAGAAGCTCAGTACTCTATTAGGGGTTTGAATAAGGGTGAGAAGCAAAGTTCAGTTATTAAGCTGGGTATATCTAGGGTTGATATCTTGTAGGAATACAAGAATCTAAAAAGGGCATATGTCTGAATAGACGGCAAAACATTGCTCAGAGAGAATAATGGGACTAATATAATTTTAGCTTAGAAAAAGAGGAACACAGAATACCAAATTTTAATGAATCAGAAAAATTTAAGAGACGAACGGAAACATCCTGCAAAAGGTTTGGAAAAAGACACTGATAAATGGAATCTAATAGTAACATGAAAATGTGCTTACTATCATTGATCATTAGGAAAATGTAAAAAGCAAAATGATACACTTTGGAAAGTTTGACAGTTTCTTACAAAGTTAAATATTCTATGAGACAGTAGCCCTATTCCTAAGTATTTATCCAAGTGAAATGAAAACATGTTCTTAGAGAAACCTGTGTATGAGTATAATAGTTTTATTCATAATCACCAAAATCTGAAAACTCAAATATCCTTCCAGTTGGTGAATGGATAGACGGGTACATCCATACAATGAAATACTAAGGAATAAAAACAGGATAAAACATGAACGGGTCCTCAGAAGCCTCATGCTAAGTGAAAAGCCTCCGTTTACAGAGCATTCCAGAAAACTACATGGACAGGAGACATCAGAGGCTTCCTGAGGTAGGGATGGGAGTTGGCTACAAAAAGGCACCAGGGAATTTTAAGGAGCGGTTGAAACTCCTATAACAGGTGAGCTGCTGTGTGATAGTGTCTGACAAAACTAAAAATAGTTGGAAAGGTTCTGTCTAGCTTAACCAAACCTTTAAAAGAAAAGGCTTTTTACAAAAGGCTAGGACATGTTAGTATTTTACTGACTAGAAATCACATCAGGGAACCATTCATTCTCTCTGGCCATGCAAGGGTTATGTCCCGAATTAATGTAGTTTTGCCTACAACCTTTAGTCTACAATCGAGTTGCACAGGCTAGGAGACTCAGTTTAGATTGTAGTTAGGAATACTGAGCCTTGGTGGTACCTGAGATCTGAATGTCTTACCACCTTCTTTTCTTGGTTCACAGCTATAGATTCTGCTCATGCTCATGCAGCTGCTTGTTTTCCCTGGAGTGGGGTTTTTTGTTTTTTTTTGGCCAAATAGCCTAGGGAGCCAGCAACTGGGTAGAGAATGGGCTGTCAGTCTGATCTGATCCAATCTGAATCAGAAAAGGAGTACTGGTGGCAGCATCCCTCACTGGAAGATGCATTTCATTATTCAATAGTCAGATACATTCCCTCTTAGAAAAAAAGGTAAATTCATTCCAACTCATGGGATGAGTCAGTAGGAGCTAAAAGGCTCCAAAAGGTAGGTGAACTTGAGATGTCACATCAGGAATACGAACTGTAAGAAAGTGAAGTCAGTCATTGGTGTCTGACTCTTTGCGACCCCGTGGACTGTAGCCTACCAGGCTCCTCTGTCCATGGGATTTTCCAGGCAAGAGTACTGGTGTGGGTTGCCATTTCCTTCTCCAGAGGACCTTCTCAACCCAGGGATCAAACCTGGGTCTCCCACATTGTAGGCAGATGCTTTACCATCTGAGCCACCAGGGAAGTCTAAGGGAGACCAAGACACTAAATAGTGGGTCAACCTTGAAAGGGTGAAAGGACTTCTGTTTTTAAGATGATGGCCAAAAGATCAAGGAAATAAAGTTTCAGGGTGGTCTTGTGTCCCCTGTCTTTCATATGACAGGCAAAGACAATGACAGGAAAGTGAAATGAACCCATCTGAGAGGTTCCACCCTGTGCAGTTCCAATTGCCCACTGCAGGTCCTAACAAGAAGACCCAGTAGGACACAACATTCTTGAGCCAACTTTTCTTTGGCTCAGAATGCTGGAAGAGCTATGGCAGCTAAAAACCAGAGGATTCAAACCAGGTCCTTCCTAGAAGGAAACAGACGATCTTGTGGAAGTAAGCTAGGAAAGGTTGGTGTAAAATGGTTCCATGAACTCTACTGGAATAATCCTTGGGTATTGCGTCTCAGGAAGTTATCACAGCTCCTCCCTTAAGGCAAGGCATTACGCAGAGAGCTCTTCCCCTCATGGGATTTTCTTCATCAGTCCCCTCAAAATACAATAGCTATCCATACTGAATGGAGATTTTAAAACCTGAAGCTCTAAAGATCTGATAATCTCCTATCAAAACAAATTTATGTTCTGTGCAAGGGAGTGCTTAAATGATCATTACGTCAACTAACTTACTCCAATCCAGAGAGGAGACCCAGAAAAAAAAAAGAGTAGGGGACAGGAGGAAAGGAAGCCCTCAACTCCTGCAATGGACTATTAGGGAAAAAAAGCAGAAAGTTTAAAATCAGGAAAAGGCAACAACAACAAATATCTGACATTTCAAAGAAACAAACACTAAAAATTTTTTAAAGAATGTAGCCAAAGATAAAAATAAGACTAGAAAGAAAACACATCTTATAATAAATATTTAAATAAAAAGGCTGAAAACTGACAATGCAGAAAGTGTAAGATACAAAGACTAGGATAAAATTAAAATCCACATGTATAGGGTGAAATAAGTCATAATCAGAGTGAAAAGAAACTTCCTAAAAAGTATAACATATTAAAAAGATAAAAGGGAAAAAGAGAGGTAAGGAAGCAGAGCAGGGAGTTCCACAGAGTCCACAGCATGAGCCTGGGGAACTAAGATCCTGCAAACTGCGAGCCACCACCAGCAAAAAAAAAAAAAAAAACCCAAATAGAGTAAAACCCAATAATAACTAGAAGTAGTTGAGGAAGAAAAATCTGATGAAAGCTCTTTTATTAAGAGGAGGGGATGCTTTCTTGGCTCCTGAGAAAGGAAAAGGAAAGAGGCAGACAGCAGAGATGCTTTGGAAGCTTCTCCTTCTACAAGGGCTCATTTCCCTGAGGGCACTTTGGGCCCCTGGGAGGAGATGTGGCTTTCTATGCAAACAAAGCTCATTAGATCCTTCTTCCTGGTAGTGAGCACTCCACATAATTCTCTTCTATCAGAGGGTCCCTTTTATAGTCATACCTGTACATAGTTCAGAAACAAAATTTGGAAGATGAAAAGCAAAATCACTAAAAATAATTTATTGCTTTAAAAAATAAATTAACATTTATAATAGAATACTAAATCAGATTTTCTCAAATGTATTAACAACAGCATACTATACTTTAGTAAACAAGGATTTCCAACTTATGGTATAACGAAATAAGTCAATTAAACACTTGGTTTAGCTAGGGACAAACATCAGCCACTGCCACCTGATCCCATAAATCCACGCTGCTTCACATCTGAAAACTGAGTAGAGGGGTCTCCCTGTTCTTTCCATTGGAAACTTCCTGAAGAGCGACACACCCAGGGAAGAGAAGAGGCTACTGTAGCAAGGTGTAGCTGAACTAAAAGTTCTACTTCCCTTACCTTGGGGGAAGTTAAAGGGATGTGATTACTTCACCAGGTCTGCATGGAAGACAGTCTGATCAGAAACAGCCTAGGGTAGATTTCTCCTGTGGAATACAATGCCCATGGCCATGTCCTAATTCTTTCTTGAGGTTTCAAAGTGTCTCTGGTCACCAACCCGTATTTGGGGTTGAGGGAGATGCTAATGCTGGGTCCCTGGCCTTCCTCAGATGCCACAGTGGCTTTTGCCCTAAGATGTCCAAAAAGATGGCTCTCCTTTCGTTAGTCACATTGGCTCAGTATTAGGAGTAGAGGTAGGGAGGTAAGGTCAACTTCTGAAGAGTCCACGATTTATTCCACAATGGATGCCAATAGAAGCTCAATGAGATTGTCAGTATTAGGCAATCATCTTTTTATACCTATGAGATTTCTTGTAAGTCTCTCAGGTTTGGCACAAAAGGTTGAAAAGTACTCTGTTGTTCCTGAAGACAAATGCAGTTCCTTCTAAGTTACAAATCGGCACTTAGGTCCTATCGTTGAGCATGTCTTCACGCCATCCCCTGCTTCTGGCCTCCATATAGACAGAGGCGTTGCACTGCTGCATGGTGTATTCCATCTCAGTCAGCTGGCGGCATCCAACGGTCAACTTTTCCCTAGAGGATAAAGAATTGTTACATGACTACAAGACAGTCAGCCAGATAAATGAAAAAATCTCACTACAAAAGGAGAACACTGGGATTGGGAATACATTATTTGATACTTGAGAGTAAAAATGCCTAGAGAAATGGTTTCTTCAGTCGTTCAGTCGTGTCGGACTCTTTGTGACCCCATGGACTGCATCATGCCAGGCCTCCCTGTCCATCACCAACTCCTGGAGTTTACTCAAACTCATATCCATTGAGTCGGTGAGGCCATCCAACCATCTCATCCTCTGTCGTCCCCTTCTCCTCCCACCTTCAATCTTTCCCAGCATCAGGGTCTTTTCAAATGAGTCTGTTCTTCGCATCAGGTGGCTGGCCAGAGTACTGGAGTTTCAGCTTCAGCATCAGTCCTTCCAATGAACCAAATAACTTGGCAGGATAAACAACTTAGTAACACAATTCTTAGATAGTCATCATGGAGACAATCTTGAGGATATTACTGAATTCATGAATAAAGGTTTCCAAGGAAGACCTGCTGCCAATAAGGAGACTGTAGAGTAGATCACATATTTTTGTTTTATTTGGTTTGGGAGTTAAAGGACAGCAAGACTAGTGGATTCTAAGAGGACACACCTCCAGACAGGAACAGACCCTGGACAGGGAGCAGGAAGTTGACAGCTTTGACTCTTAAAGAGAATCAATCACTTAGCCATTAACAAATGAAGTGAGGAAGGAGGTAGTAAATGCCTGATATTTGCCCCAGCTACTCACAACTGTATCTAACATTAAGCTTAGGCGAATTTCAAAAGCTGACAGGAGGACTATTAACTGTGGGATCACTGAGTCATCAGTTAGAGCACCAACTCATTATACATGGTGTCAGGAGCTTAAATCCCCTGAAAACCTATTTAAATCTACTGAGAGGTCGTCTGTATAAGTTCACGAAGACTACCCAGTATCCAGTACTGCATCAGAAAACAGCAGTTTTTTATTATGAAAGTTACACAGTTATTGGGAAGCCCCCAGTGGCTCAGTGGGTAAACAATCTGCTTGAATGCAGAAGACTCAGGAGATGAAGCTTCGATCCCTGGGTTGGGAAGATCCCCTGGAGGAGGAAATGGCAATCCACTTCAGTATTCTTGCCTGAAAAATCCCATGGACAGAGGAGTCTGTCCAAATGGCCACAAAGAGTCAGACACAACTGAGCAACTAAGCAGCATGTACACTGCTATTACTTCTCTGGTTTCTAAGATTGCTCTGAGCCACCTCCAGGGTATTGGGAAGGACTCCTTGCTACCTTTGCACACTACCCCTCCTCCCCCACCCATGAATCCCCCGATGCAGGGCACAAAGGGAAAAGAAGTGAGTCAGAACTGAAGGAATAGGATGAGAGCTAACAATGGCAGCAAAGTAAACACACTGTATTTTTGGAGAGGCCTCACTTCCTGAAAACACATAGTGAGGCTGATTCAAACCTGACTTTTGACTCTATTACTCTAGACCTATTTCCTATATTTAGAGTGCTTAAAATCAGTGTTATGTTCTTGCCAGTTCTTTACAACTACTCAGAAAATGATCTTCGGAAGACTCTAAGAGATCCAAAATAGGAGAGATATAAAATGTTTTCCTATAAACTTAAAAATGAAATTAAAAGGGTAGGTCCCTATTCCTGTTCTTGATTACTTATTCTACATGTGGAAAAAAACTCTTTTAGTAACTAGACTTTTCATCTATTTCAGTGTCTTATTTCTTCTCTTTTTCCCTCCTCTCCTAGTTAAGAGGTGAGCCCTATGCCCTCTTTTCATCCTAGTGGCATGTAGTTTCTTTATCTGTGTGAGGCAGCATTCTGATGATGGATTATCAGCCACAGATTTTGCTTTCCTTCATCAAGTTGTCATTGCTGCTAAGGAAAGTATCAGATGTTTTTCTAGTATCGACCAAACACACCCATCATGTGTTTGGTCGATACCAGACTATCATGATAGGAATTTTTGAGTTCCTTTCCCCAATGGATTAGAAGCAGAATAGCAGAATATTAGACACTGCTTACCTTAACACCTTTGCCTACTGTTCTGTAGCATCTCCAATGACTTATCTCACCTTGGCTTTCACCTCTCGCTGATGAGACATTTACAACTGAGAGAAAGCCTATTACCTATTCTGATATCTCTTAATTGCTAGAAAGTTCTTTCTTTACATTGGGCTTTTAAAAAAAAATCTATAAGCTGTTTGCCTAAATTAAAACAAAACAAGAAGTTGTTATCCCTGTTTCCTCCAACAGTACAGATATTTTATGTCCCTTACAGGTGGTCCTATTTCTTTGCCAAACTAAACAATCCCAACTCCTCATCCTTTCTGGAACAAAGCTAAAGACTGGAGATTGCTTCTAGTTCTGCAATTCTGTACTGTTCGTGAAATTTCTACAGAACTGCCACTGATTTTCTAAATCATCCTATTATGAGTCTGAAACTAACTTTGACCAAATCTCAGATGGGTCAAAATAAGCAGAAATTTGATCAAATCAATAAAAAAATAACTGCAGCAGTTATCTGATTCATTTCAATAGCTAATTTTGTCAAAGTGGCATGGCAGTAGTAAATTGAAGTACCCTACCTCTAATATTTTTTCCAAAATCCTTTCTAGGTACAAGAAAAAGAGTACAATGGATATTGCTTTACAGCTCTCTTAATGTTTCTAAACACTTGCAATGTGCATCTCAAGTAAAGGGAAAATGAAATACAATGTAGTACATATAACAACAGTATATAAACAGTTTTTGATTCAGAAGGTCTGGGCTGGAGTATTAGAGTACATTTCTTGCAAGTTCCCAGATGGTGCTAACACTCAGCTCCAGGAACCACACTTCAGAGAACCAGAGCTCTAATGTGATCCTACCACAGAGCTGATCCCTGGAGTTCAGAAAGCAGTAATTCCGGAAAGCTCTTGCCATAAGGAAAACAAAGTTGTTCCTGATACTCGTGCCTCCAGTTCAGTTTGGTTCAGTTGCTCATGCCTTAGGCAGCATATTATTTGGATATACCAGGTACCTGAAGGAGCTGATGTCACAAACTAAAGTGCATTTCACACGAAAAAATGCACAATTGTGCATTGTCTTGTAAACACGCCAGAACATTCTGTCAAGAATTCATAGGTCAAGCAAAGTTAATTAAACACTATTCCTAATTTATTTTTCATATATGTATTAATAGAGGATATCACACAAGATATTTATTTAGTAATTTATTTGATAATCTTATTAATTTACCATCCTGGATTTTCTGAGCAAACTCCTCATCTGCTCAGGGTAAGCAGTGCTCAGACCCCACTGGCAAGAGCAAAAGCTAGGACAAAGAATCTACAAACTGCAGAAGAGAGCAAACACTAACTGATGTATACACAGAAACACCAAGGTTCTGCTGTGTCATGGAATTCAAATTTTGGTCCAAACCACTTTCAATGTGAAACCTTAATTACCTGCCTTATCAGAACCTATAAAATAGTTTTCTTCTTGAGCTACTTAATTTCTTCCCTATTGCAATAAATTTGATGTTGACACATCAACAGCCTCTTCCTTCACAACTAACACATCACAAATCAAAAACAAAGATTAGCAAAGTCAGACATTCTAAGTAATTGTTTTTCTTAATATAATGAAGTTAAATCATTCTTCCGTTTTCATTTCTGAGTCACAGGGAAGCTTCGCTACCTCTTATCTATTGCGTTTGGCTCTGCGTCTAGTATGAACTACTGAAACAGAAAGAACCTCTGTCTTCTGGCAACTTACTTGAAAACTGTGAGCTGTGGAGTATACCAGAGGTTCATATGGGAGGTACCATTCACTGAAAATATAGCAAATAATTTTAAAGAAACAACAGAATAACAAATCTAAAAGCTATTAACTTTAAAAGCCCACTTGAACAGCAACTGCCATTTTCCAATGCATTCAAGATATTAGACATATTGGATTTCTCTTTAAAATCATCCTTTCAGGATTAATAAGAGGGAGCTTATTAATTACTATCATAGTTCAAATTCTTGGCATTGTAAGTGCAAAGAAAACAAAGAGAAAAATAGGTACTACTTTAACTTTGAACATTTGACACTTGCATCCTTTCCCTCTCCAAAACAAAATAAACCAAAAAAACTTTCCAAATATTTAAACAGTAAGCTAAAGTCAAAATAATTTTAGACATGTGAATGGAACCATCCTGTAAGGGACTCTGCCCTCCAAGTTATATACGGAGCTTTACACACCTTCAAAAATATTGCCAAGACTGGAAGACATTATATTTTTGATCCAAATCTCAAGTATACAAACCTTTAAATGCAGATTATCTGTAACAATCTATAAGTAAGAGTTGTTGATTGTTGTTTAGCTGCTGAGTCATGTCTGACTCTTTTGTGATCCCATGGACTGTAGCCCACCAGACTCCTCTGTCCATGGAGTTCTCCAGGCAAGAATACTGGAGTAGTTTGCCATTTCCTTCTCCAGGGGATTTTCGGGACCCAGGGATTGAACCCATGTCTCCTGCAATGGCTGATGGATTCTTTACCACTGAGCCACCACGGAAGCCCATGAATCAGAACATAACTGATTAATTGGTAGTCTGAAGATTAGGGTAAAAAATCATTTTCATCCTCAGCTATGACAGATGATGCATGCCTAACTGGCTTCAGATTTTCTTAGAAAAATTATGTTAATCTAGTGAATGAGTGAATTTTCAGTTATGCTGCCTGGTAACATTTGTGTATGAGTATCAGTTTTAGTGTCTTGATATCATCAAACATATTTATCAATCTAGAGTTTTACCAGTAGAGCCACCTTGATAGTTAACTTTGTCATTGTGTCCACTCATACAATTCTGTAGCTACACAAATATATCTACAAATTATAAATGGCAAACAAACTGGTTAAGTGATACAGTGGCATATTACACAGCAGTGAGAATCCAGTCAGTTCTGCTACAGTTCTTGTTTTGAACACAATTTATTGTAACAGCATTGATACATTAAAGAACAATTTGAGCACAACAAAAATTTCCTATTTTCTTATATATGATTTCATTAGTGGAAAATGCCAGATGAACAGAGAAAACTGTATACAGCCTATTTAAATGAATAAATATTAGAAATTTCTCAATTCTAATTTCTATAGATAGATAAAACCCACATAAGCAAAGGCTCTTAGGGATGGGTCTTCAATATTTTTGAAAAATATAAAAAGAGCCTTGACACATCTAAACTTGAGAATTTACTTTAAAAATTAAACTTGCTATGTGCATATATATATATACACAGTTTTTTTATATGTATGAACTATTTCATATTTATAAAAGCTAAAAAGAAATCATAATATAGTGAAGACATAAAAAGAACCCTTCACCACCACCTAGTTAGTGCTATACATGGCAAGAGCATGTTACTTTGATGTATCTACATACATATATATATATATGACTACCTACATATATGACTTACCGATACTCAGCCTGTGAAACACAATCATAAAGTTCCTGGGCAGTAAATTTGACATTTTTATTTACCTGAAAAGAATCAAGATATAGCTATTAAAAATGCATATTAAGTCAAATGAAAGGTGAGAGAACAATTAGAATGGTTCATATTCTGAAGGAGGAGAATGTCAAGTTTTTAGCTTTTGCATAAAAAGGACTAAATAACAACAATTAGAAGTTCAGTGAACATAACACTTAACACTGAACTATGTGTAAAAATATTAGTCCTATTGTTACAACTTAATCTGTTTACAGAACCAAAAGAAGTGAGATGGTCCTGGGATCTGTGGGACTCCCAACAAAGCAGATGATCACTTTAGAGATCAAATGGACAGAAAAAAAAACCGTGTATAATACATGCAACACTAAATTCTACTATGCTGGCTCTTATCAGCAGATTTCATGCATCAGTTAGCCTAGCTCTAACATACTTAATATTTATTTTCTGGGAAAAGTATATAAATTGTTAACATTTAATACCTATACCTAAAGCTACCGTAGATTTGGGTCAGACAGGTAGACTGTTGTAAACAGAATCAGCCACATCTTGTTTATTTCATGAACATTAGAAATAATTCAAGCTGAAAGAAAAAGTTAAGTAGTCAAATCTAACAACATTTGAATACTATGGTTGACCCTTCTGAAAGTTATTACTGAATAACTTTAAACACTAAGGTAATGAACTGTGTGGAAAAATCTGTTTTGGGAAATGGATGATTTATAGACACTTTCTAAATAAATGTGTTTTTCCGACTATCAATGTCTACATATTTAAATGAATATGTTTAAGTTTATAAATATCTATTATAATTCACAATTTATAATACTGTAAAAATAAAAGTCCTTCATCATACAAAAACTTTTTGTGGCACATGTGGAGAACACAGTGAAGGAATCCTATATTTCCTGTATTTCTTGAGGCTTACTACTGATTTAGGCAATGTTTTATTTATGTTGCAAGGAAGAATCTGGAAATTTGCAGAAGGAAATTCTTTGTATCAGATGACTCAAGGGGGGCTTCCCAGATGGCACTAGTGGTAAAGAACCCATCTGCCAGTGCAGGAGACATAAGAGCCAGGTGTTCAATCCTTTGGTCAGGAGGACCCCCTGGAGAAGGAAATGCCTACCCACCCCAGTATTCTCGCCTGGAAAATCCCATGGACAGAGGAGCCTGAGGGGGACTATAGTCCAGAGGGTCGCAAAGAGTCAGACATGACTGAAGCGACTTAGCCCTTAGCCCTGGATTACTCAAGAAATAACATGGTGTCTAACTTTCTAGAAATTCTGAATTAGTGAAGGGAAACTAACTGAAACTATCTTCTATTCACTTTACTTTTAAAAATACTTATGTTATTATTACCATATGCATTTTTGATGAGGAAAAATTTTTGTTCCTACATTGACTTAATTAACACTACTTTAAAGATTTATATCATGAAAGTCTCCTGTAGAGTTTAGGGTATTGCTTATTTGCAAAAGTTCCATGAGCTTCTTTCAGTATTTTTATAACAAATTCAAACATATCTGTATAGAAAATGTTCCATTCACTAAAAGTTAAAAACACATAGTTTTTAAACATAAATTTGAAATATATGTAATTCTCAATTTTTGCTGAAAATGTTATTTAATTATACATAATATTTACTATTATATTTAATGATTTAAGAAAGTGGTATATGATTTACCATGATTAATTTTTAGGTACTTTATAATTTTTATTAAAATAATCTTCTAAAAATGTTTTAAGATATACATTTAGAGTTAACTTATCAACCAGTTCGATTCCTATTTTTCTATATGTTCTGCCCTGATGATCTCAAGGGCCTTTGATATTTTCACTATTGCCCCAACATGCTGGGACCTATAAATGTTTCCAGACTTAGGCCAGCAAATGTCGGCAGTCAACACTGCAGATCTTTGATCATAAGATAAAAGGAATAATCTATTCTCTATCAACTGTTGAGAAAAATCAGCTGAAGAACTGATTTTGAACTTGACATAATATAAATACAAAAAAGTTCTTGAAGCCATTAGCAGATTTTTAGAAAACAAAAAAATCAACTCTCTGATTTATCTGTAGTTTTGAAAACAATCACCCACATCTATTTAGACCCTTCTCCCAGAACAAGGCTGGGGTGATGTGGCTCCGGGTTATAGCAGATGACTTCTAAAGTCAGCAGTGAACCTACTAACAAAGGAAAACTAAAGCACAGATTCATGACATACTCACAGGCTCTAGCCAGAAATATATCATTTCACTATCTTCATTAGTTTTGATACAAGATATTTTAAATTAGTCATATTGGGATGTTTTAAATTACACTATTAAGTATCATTTCTGTGCTTAAGTGTGCAATTTTAATTCCCAGAAAACAAATAACTAAAAAAAAACCCGGTCAGTAAACATTAAGAGTTATGATTGTAAAATGGAATTGGTATCATTAATTCTTAGTTGTACTATTAACAGTGAGTGCCAAATATGAGAAATGGTCATATTATTCTTAATTCTTAAAAAAAATCAAGATCAGGAAGCAAAGGTTTAAGTATAGTGACAGCCAAACATCTTAAAAATTTTAGATTGTCCCTATCACTGCTTATGAGACAAATACATCCAATGTAATAACTGGTATTGGGGATGCAGTTCTGCTAATAGAAATAACTTTAAAAATCTGGGACTCAGATCCACATATTCTTATAAATAACAAATTGGGTATTTTCTCCCAATGCTCTCAGCAACAGAAAGTACTAAACCCCCCAAAGACCTATATATCAGATTTTTCCAGGATGTGATTTTAAAATTGTCCCACTGTTTTTCCAAATAAATTTTTATTGGATTGAAATTCAGAAAGTATGATGAAATAATTATTTCATCAAATCATCTCAAAAGAGGAAATTATCTTAATAATCACATAACGTGGTTATACAGCATTGAGAACTGTGGTGTTGGAGAAGACTCTTGAGAGTCCCTTGGACTGGAAGGAGATCCAACCAGTAAATCGTAAAGGAAATCAGTCCTGAATATTCATTGGAAGGACTGATGCTGCAAACTGAAACTCCAATACTTCAGCCACCTGATGCGAAGAACTGACTCCTTGGAAAAGACCCTGATACTGGAAAAGACTGAAGGCAGGAGGAGAAAGGGACGACAGAGGATGAGATGGTTGGATGGCATCACCGACTCAATGGCCATGAGTCTGAATAAGCTCTGGGAGTTGATGGATAGCAAAGCCTAGAGTGCTGCAGTCCATGGGGCCACAGAGATGGGCACAACTGAGCAACTGAACTGAACTGAACATATTAAGGGTAACTTTTAAAAGGTACACATAAACACCATTTATTCCTTAAATAAGAGAAGTAACACTTACTGAACACTTACTTTGTGCCTGGTACTGTTTGGAGCACTTTACATATATTAAGTTATTTAGTCTTATTTAAAGAATAGCTGTAATTTATCTACTTATGTTATTCCCATTTTAAGATGAGGCAACTGAGACAAGGACAATCAGATAACTCTTCTAAGATTATACACTTAACTGGCGGCAGAACCAACATTTGAACATGACTAGTTTGACTTCAGAGTCCATGTTCTTCAACACTAGGTTCTTAATATAAGATGTGGCATAAAAAAGTTACAGAGGACTTCTTGGTGGTCCAGTGGTTAAGAATCCACCTGCCAGGGCAGGGTACATGGGTTTGATCCCTGCTCCAGGAATCACATGCTTTGGAGCAACTAAGCCCATGAGCCTCAGCTACTGAGCCTGTGCTCTACAGCCCATGCTCTGTAACAAGAGAAGCCACCACAATCAGAAGGCTGGGCACCACAACTAGAGAAAGCCCTTGCACATCAACAAAGATCCAGCAGAGCCAAACTAAAAAAAATTTTTAATTAAAAAAAAATGTTGAAGAGCTAATCAGGTATAAAAGCAAAGGAATACATATAAAGATGTTCAACTTCACAAGAAAAGTGATACCTGAATATGTCATATTCCTATATTTAGAGTGTTTTTAAAAATTAAACACACACACCCTCAAAAAGAAAGAATATATGGGCACATGGGCAAAGAACTGTAAGCAAAGAAAACTGAAGATCAACAGAATACTTTCCTTGGATCAACAAGAATAAGAAAAGCATGCAGATTAATTTACAAAATACACTGGAGCCTCATCAGAGATTTAATTCCAGGGTCTATGCTGCTGCTACGGAGAAAACTAAATTATAGCTTGCGTTTTCAGTAATCAGTGGTGCTCAACTGGAGGTGGTTCTTCCTCCCTAGGGGCCATCTGGGTCTATGAGCTGAGTGCGGTGGGAGGGTATTTTTGGCTGTCACAATGACTGAGAGAGTACTAGCATTTAGTATCTGAGAATCAGAGATATTGAAAAATACTGCAACGTTCCACACTGAAGAAATGACCTATCCAGCATACCAACAGCGCCCTTGATGGGAAACAATTCCATGCGGTATTAGTATAGGTCTCTACTACATGTGCTTACTTAAGAGAATGAAAGACAAAACATGAATGTCGCTGGCAAACTTTGGTGGCATTTAAGAATTTAAAGTAAACAGCAATCAAATAGCATTCCATTTTAGAACACCTCTGTTTATATTAAAATGTGATTATAATGGAAATATGATAAACATTTAAAAATATTTTTCCTACCTCATACTTGATTAGGAAGTTATAGAGGGTCTCAATATCTTGATAATTACTGTTGGGGGCCAAAATCCTAAAAAATAAAATATAAACAAAGGAGGGGGAATGAATTAAGAAAAAAATAAAACTATAGCTTGAACTTTTCTCCCAAAACATATTTATACTGAGAGATGCTTTATTCTCAGTATGTATAATAAGCTTATTAAAATGTTTACAAACTTTTTTTGGTTTTATTTATCAACTAAAGTTATAAACCATGTGCTTCAACAAATATCAATTGATATGAAATATCAATTTATTAAAATATTTTTCTTTACTTATATTAATATGTCATCAATTAATCAACAACTATTAGCATTCTTATGTGAAATTATAGTTCATATTTTGAGTTACAATGATACAGATCTTTCAAAAGTTAGATGGAAATGCGAAGTATATTTACACTCCTTATCTTTTAAGCAGCAGATAAAGATTTCCCACAAAAATGTGCAACCAATGCAAATAGACAAGTGATATAAACTACCATACACATTAAAAAATACTAATAAAGACTATGTGACTGAATTCAAATGATACTGTTTGAACTAACTGCCTAACAATCTATGAAAAAGCATCAGTAATCAGGCTCTGTCAGTCACTGGAAATAACACTCATCCTTCTAGCAGTAAAGTATTAATTCTCATTTTTTTACACTAAGTACTTTTTAATTCTTTCAAGATGAAGAATCTTTTGTTTCTTTTAGAAAAGGAAAGCAGTCCTCCTATTATGGTAAAATGGTTAAGAGCAATGTCTACCTGGGGATCTGTGTTTTTGAGTGAGTTCTGTGTGACTTATTTTCCTTATCTGTTAAACAAGCAAAGTAGTAGTCTTTACTTCATAGGATCATGCTAAGTCACTTCAGTCGTGTCTGACTCTGTGCGACCCCATAGATGGCAGCCCACCAGGCTCCCCCGTCCCTGGGATTCTCCAGGCAAGAACACTAGAGTGGGTTGCCATTTCCTTCTCCAATGCATGAAAGTGAAAAGTGAAAGTGAAGTCGTTCAGTTGTGTCCGACTCTGTGCGACCCCATAGACAGCAGCCCATCAGGCTCCTCCGCCTGTGGAGTTTTCCAGGCAAGAGTACTGGAGTGGGGTGCCATTGCCTTCTCCATCATAGGATCATAGTGAGAATTAAGTTACTATAAGTAAAGTCTTGATGACAGTGTCTGATAGAACAGCAAGCACTATATATTGGTACATATAAAACAGTAACAATGACAACTATGATCATCTAATGTCTAATAGTTTCAAGCCACAGAATAAAGTGCATGACGATTTAACTAATGAGAAATGAAGCCACCCCAATTAATTCTTAAATTCCAAGTGCCTTTTAATTACAACAATGTCTCTAGGTCCTCACATCCTCACCAATGCTTGATGTTGTCAAATATTAGTTAACTGATCTCAATAACATCTTAATTAGATCTTTAAAAAAGTTGGCCCTTATTAGACTTGCAAGATAGCTTACATAAAATAATTTTTCAGGATATAGTCAAATTTTAAATGGATCATACTCCTTTGGAGAAGACACATACAGAATATCTTTAAGAACGTACAAAAATCTTCCTAAAAATAAGTTTCATGGAAAAAGTTACTCTCCCAATAAGTAATTTTAAAATATAAATAATATCAAAACCCCAAAGAAAGAAAAAGCAGACAATAAATACATTGGAAAGAGTCCATAAGTACTTTGTTTTTTAAAATGAGAACAAAGCTATATAGATAAGTTAAACCAATGTTTTATAAAAGCAATGGAAAAAATAATGTGTTCCAATTTTGTAACCTAGTGTAAACAAACAATCAGCAATGTGGAATAATTTACACCCATTCTTTTTTATAACTTTGGAAATAATCCAAACTGTCCATAAAAGAGAGTTAAAAAAATAAATGAAAAAATGTTTTATAAAAGAATCTTATAAATTTCAAGCTTATATTTTCTCTTTGCCAGAGAATAAAGTAAACATTTCTCTGTCCTGAAATACTTCACAAAAAATTAGTTTTAGGTAAATCAGTCATTTATCTATAGCAACAAAGCATAGCCACACTATGAAATAAAGAAAATAATTACATCATCCTAGTTTTCCAATTAGCAAAAAATTGAAAGAATTGTCAACTCCTGGCATGGTTTTATTTTTTAACAGTTTTACTGAGGTACAGTTTACATACCATAAAATTCACTCACTTTAACAATTCAATGATTTTATAAATAAATTTACTGAAATGTACAATGATCTACATTGTACAAACTTAAATACTCGACTATTTGACAAAATATCACAGAATTACCTTGTAACGAGGAAAGGGTTACTGGGATGTCAGCATCATTCACAGATATATTACTGATATAATCAGAATAAAATTATAATGCTATTTTTAAAAACAAGGATATACGTTGTAGGATTTATTATGAAACCTACCACTCTTAAATGCTACTCTTAAAAAATGTTCTGAGGTAAACTGAGCCCCAAATTGAGTAGATAATCTTTATTAAAATATACTCAATTAGGGCTTTTAGACTTTAACAAGGCCAATGAACTCTGAGTTTATGAGAATGGAATTTGGCCTGGTATAAACAAAAATTGCCATCTTTTACTAACTGAAAGTACAGTTTGTTGAAAATACACAAAAAAATGAAATGGAGAAAAATGGTTTATGGACTTTCATGTCTTAAGTAATTCCCCACACACAAATTCTTGAGAGGTCAGCCTTCTCTATAGCTTTCTTATTTGTTTTTAAAAAATACCAGCATGAAGACAAAAGAGTCTTAGAATGAAAGTACTAAAATTACCCTTCAATGGCAACTTTTAAAAAGAATAATAGAAAGAACTAGCCCTTAGAGAAAGTGGCCATTCTTTTTTTATAAATATATCTACATGTTTTCTAAGAGAAATTCCTAACAATCAATAAATACATATCAAATGTATACTATACTCTCAAATGTATATGATACTAAGAGCTATATAATATAAAAAAATTAGAAGACATGGCTGCCTATCCTCAAGTTGTTATAATCACAAAATTTTACTTTAGAATTTTGGAATCAGAATTGGGGAACAGATTGAAGCAGGATTTAATCTGCAGCTAGAAGATTATTTACATACCAAGTTAATCACGATTATTTACAAACCAAGTTAATCACGTTACCTACTTTTCTGTACCCCAGTTCCTCATCTGTGAAATGAGGAGAAAGTAGCACTTACTGAATAAGGTTATTATATGAAGCAAATAAAACAATATGTCTAAAATTAAGATGTTTAGCAGAATTCCTGGCACATGTAAATAAATATTGCTGCTGCTGCTGCTATGAAAACCAGTTTTCAGATGTAGAAACCAAGGTTTAGGGTTGTAAAACACTTGCCCAAGACTACAGAGTGGTGGTAGGTACCTAAATTTCTGTTAGTTTGACTCTGGACCCCATGTTTTTATCCACTAATAAAAAAGGATAACCCTTACAACTTCTTGTATTAAGTGATTTTATGAAATCAAATGAAACAGTCTTTTATTTTATTATTTAATATCAATTTATTTATTTTAATTGGAGGTTAATTACTTTACAATATTGTATTGGTTTTGCCATATATCAACATGAATCCGCCACAGATGTACACGTGTTCCCCATCCTGAACCCCCCTTCCTCCTCCCTCCCCATACCATCCCTCTGGGTCGTCCCAGTGCACCAGCCCGAAGCATCCAGTATCATGCATCGAACCTGGACTGGCGATTCGTTTCATATATGATATCATACATGTTTCAATGCCATTCTCCCAAATCATCCCACCCTCTCCCTCTCCTACAGAATCCAAAAGACTCTGTATGAAATAGACACCCAGTTAATTTGCCTTTTAACAAATGCTTCTGGCAAACTATTTTGTGTACTTTCCAACACTTAATCTTTGTAGTTGTTAGATCTTTCTCAAAGCCACAAAGGAAGTCAGTAGCAGAAGCAACATTCACTCGAAGTTCTAACTCATAACCACATAAGCACTTTGAGTTCTCTATCGATGAGCAATTAACATTAAGTAAGCAGCATGTTCATCTGAATTAAACAAACTTCATTTCCATCTCATTCAATATTAGATAAATATCTACCCATCTCATTAAAGAAAAAAAAAGAGTATGCCACTCAAAAATTTTTTAAAGTTAATAAAATAATCTGACTAAAATTAAAAATCAAATAATGTATTAAAATGGACTAATTTTTAAATAAGGATTTTAAAAATTCAAATAAAACTTTCCTCCTAGATAGAAAAAGTAAAGCATCAGACTCAGGAGTGGGGAAATAAGTCTAGAATATTCAAGTTTAATATCTAACTCTAGAAATTCAAAAGAAGACACAGCATATTCATGGATATTTATAGATCAAAACTTACATCCCACAGAACTGAATAAATTATGTTCCCTGCTGGCAAGGCAGTTTAACATTAATATAATATTCTAAATAGTTTTTTCATGTTTGAAGAACATTAAAAATAAGCTTAAAAAGTAATTATATGACTTATTTTACTCAGCTCACTGTTCATCCATGCTACTCAGGGTTTATCCATGTCGTAGCATCTGTCAGAATTCCTTTCCTTTTTAAGGCTAAATAATATTCCATTGTATGTACATACCTCATTTTGCTTATCTATTTATCTGTTGACGGATAAGAATTACTTTCACTTTTTACTTACTGTGGCTCATGCTGCTATGAACATAGGTAAATATCTCTTTGAGACTATAATTGCAGAACCAGCCCAAACTGGCCCTATCCTGTTTCTAACAAGATACTGAGTTGTTTTTCAGAGACAAATAGAACAAAACCACAAGTCATGCAGCCAAAGCATGCTCAGAAGAGAAAAAGTTGACCTCAAGTAACACCCAGAACCAAAGTTTCCCCCTCCCAGGAACGAAAGGGCCAGATGCGACCAGAGCCCTGTCAGAAGCACAGGGTCCATGGAGCAGGAAGATCCGGTTCTGAGGCTGATGAACCGAACCTCACCACAAATGGACAGGCTCCAAAGCCCTGCCTTGGATACCTGCCCCTCGAGGGCTTCTGCAAACCAACCCTCTTCTTCTACCTCATGAACATTCAACCAAACCCCAGAATGAAGAGACAGAATTGAGAGCCACACCTCCTTGTTTCCTTGCCAGTTAAACCTCACAATAAAGCCCTTTCTCTTCTCAAAAGCTGGTGCAATAGTATTGGCTTATATGCAAATTTGGGCAGCAAGCCCTTTGCTTGATAACAAGACATTATTTTCAATTCTTTTGTGTATATGCCTAGAGCAATCAAAATTATAGACAGGCATCAGGTGCTGCGAAGGGCTGGGAGGAAGAAATGAGAAGTTTACTATATTGAATGGAAACAGAGTTTCAGTTATACAAGATGAAAAGGGTTATGGATGTGGTGATGGTTACACAACAACATGGATGTATTTAATACTCCATTAACACATTTTTATGCACATGTGCACCCAGTTGTGTCTAACTCTTCCCGACCCCATGGACTGTAGCCCGCCAGGCTTCTCTGTCCATGGGATTTCCCAAGAAAGAATACCGACTGGAGTGGGTTGCCATTTCCATTTCCAGGGGCTCTTCCCCACCCAGGTATTGATCCCTCATTTCCTGCACTGCAGGCAGACTGGTTACCACTGAGCCACCAGGGAACCCCTAATCCATTTTTAAGAACACTTAAAAATGGTAATGCTACGTGTATTTTACCACAATAAAAAAGTTAATTAAAACAAAGTAAAAATGTTTGTTTATAGCATTATTTTAAAAACTCATCGTACATTCTCCAAAGCTAATAACCAACTTAAGGCTTATTTTTCACTGTGAATCAACATTATTATTGAAGATACTACTGAGCATCTAACCAGTGCCAGAAAGGGAACAAGTGCTATCTCCTTTAATTTCTGCAATTTAACAAAGCAACTATTACTAATTCCATTTTCTAGATTAGGAAACAAATATAAAAAGGCTAATTAACCTGTCTAGGTGACAGAGTTAGTAAATGGATGGAATGAGGATTCAACTTCAGATCGTTTTGACCCTTGAGCTCTGTTCTTTTCCTTCAAAATAGTTGCCTTTATCTGTCTGACTTATTTCACTTAGTATGATAATCTCTTGCTCCAGCCATGTTCCTCTTATTTTGATACAGAGACATGCAAACTGAATTTTGCTGCTGATGAATTTAAGCAGTATCACTGATAAACTGAGTGAAAATTTATCAAATCAACAACAAGGACATACTCACCAGGGGAAAAAAGTCTTGGATCTTAAAAGAGTATGTTTTTTGGAGTCCTTTACTATAAGCAAAATTAAAATCATGTTTTCTATAGTTAATTTGGTGAAATCATCTATGTAAGTAGGAGATATACATCAGTCTCAGATTTTAAAAGAACACCATATGTAATTAAAAATGGTAAAAAATAAAGTTAAACAACTTAAACAAATTTAAACAAAATAAATTATATTCTGTTTTTCCTTTAGAGTCATTTGCAAGACAAGGGAAGAGGCCTCTGAGGACACTAACCCAGCCAGCATTGCTTGATTCAGCCTCCAAAACTATAAGGAAGCAAATTTCAGTTATTTATGCTACCCAAGTCTGTACTATTTCCTTATGGCAGCCCTAGCAAATGAATACAGCTGACATCCTAAATACTGTTGGCTCAGCTTTGAGGAGCCACAGATCTCGAGATTAGGAGCAAGATGGACCACTTCCCAGAATGTGAGACTGATGTGGAATTCACTGAGTAGTTTATTGCAAAACAACTACTTTATTTGCTTTGCTTCATGGCATTGTATTTCCTGCTAAAAAGTAATCTTACTACTTGAGATGGTGTTGCTGGAGGCCAGTTCTAGGCTTAGCACTAACAACATACTACAAGGGGCCAGAAGTATGACAAACTAGCTCATTCCTCTTCTACTTAGTGCTGAGACCTCTATCAGGCTTAACTAAGTCTTCACAACTAAGTCTTTGAAGAGTATGATGCCCACTATAAGACCAGATACTGCAGTTAAATCTGTATAACAATCATAGTTACTCCTAATATCTTATGAATGTTATTTCCTAGCTGATTAATCCCACCTCATTACCAGGTACTTACTATCTTTCCATTGTAACATGGCAAATAAGATCTCTCTAGATCAAAAGGAAGGAGTAGAGCCAAGATAAGAGCCAAGAGTGAAAGAAAGATTTGACTGAGGTTCCACCATTTACTGCTGGAAGATTTCAATATATGCAATCAGGGCTGTGACACAATTTTACTACTGCCTTACTATAAGCACATCTCCCTATAATAAAGAGACTGTTTATAAAAGATCAAAAATATGAAAGAAATGTTCTATTTAGAATTCTGAGGAAAAAATGTGAAGAGTGAAAAAACTTGTAATACATACATTGAACTAATCAAGACTGAAAGAGCTTTTAAAATGCATTAGACTTTTTATGAAAAGAAGACAAACCAAACCACAAGATAACACCGCATACCCATTAGGATGACTAGTAAAAAAATAAAAAAATAAAAAACAGAAAATAACAGGGATTGATGAGGATGTGGAGAAAATGGAACCCTCGTGCACCACTGGTGAGAATGTAAATGGTGTAACTGCTATGGAAAACACTATGTGGTTCCTCAACAAAATTAAAAATAGAATTAACACATAATCCAGCAATTCAGCTTCTGGATATACCTCCAAAAGAATCAAAAGCAGGGACTCACAGAGATATCTGTATGTCCACGTTCACAGCAGTAATACTCATAAGGGCCAAAGAGCAAAAGCAACCTAAGTACTCATCAAACACGTGCATTACCATATGTAAAATCGATGACCAGTGTCAAGTCTGATGCAAGAAGCAGGGCACCCGAAGTCAGTGCTCTGGGACAACCCAGAGGGATGGGGTGGGAGGGAGGTGGGAGGGGGATCCAGGATGAAGGGACACATGTATACCTGTGGCTGACTCATGTTGATGTATGGCAAAACCATCACAATATTGTATAATAATTAACCTCCAATTAAAAGAAATAAATTTAAAAAATCAACGGATAAACAAAATGTGGTATATACACTTTCCTGGTGCTCAGACAGTAAAGAATCTGCCTGCAACGCAGGAGACCCGGGCCCTATCCCTGGGTGTCGGGAGGATACCCTGGAGGAGGGAACGGCTCCCCACTCCAGTATTCTTGCCTGGAGAATTCCATGACAGAGGAGCCTGGTGGGCTACAGTCCATGGGGTTGCAGAGTCGGACATGACTGAGTGATTAACACTTACTGAGCTTTAAAAAGGAAATTCTGACACAGGCGGCCAACATGGATGAACTTTGAAAATATTGTATTAAGTGAAATAAGCCTGTCACAAAAGGACAAAACTGTATGATTTTACTTTTAAGAAGGGAAACTTTAGCAAAAAGGCCTTTCTGAGAAACCAGAAGATTTAAAATTACTGTAGTGAAAGGGTTAAGAATAACTTCATGTATTATTATTACAAAATTACTTTTTTTGCTGTAACTCTGAGTTTATTTATTATGAATGGCTTTATCTTTTCACATATTATCTAAGAAACATTTATACTGACATTATCTAACTTTTATATTCACTTGACCCATTGTTTTCTCAAGGAAATTTCAAACACAATCTCTTCCCTTGGCTTTGTGATCTCCTACAGTTACATGATGTCCTTCTGCTGTTTCTAGTCTTTATCTCAAAGTCCCCTTGGTCGACTGATAATTAAAATCTGCCCCTACACTTTTATGAATTTAACACCAATAAATTCACCAATGACTTCTACATTGCTCAATCTAATGGACAGGTTTTTTTTCGGCCTGTTGGTAAAACACGACACTATTAAAGATTCCTTCTCTTTTGAAACTCCTTTCTTCTTTTTCTTTTTTCTTTTAATTTGGCTGTACCAAATGGCTCCAAGAATATAAGTTCCCCTACCAGGGATCAAACCTGGGTTGTGGCAGTGCAAGTGCTGAGTCCTAACCACTGAACCACCAGGGAATTCCCAGATATCTGTGCTGCCAAGTCTCTTAAACTTTTCAGTCTTTCTGGTAATTCACCTTCAGTCTGCTTTTACAGATCTGCATATTAACTTGGGTTAATCCATGCTGGCTACACAGGCACTAGCCAAATTAAAAAAGCATAAGCACTCTAACACTGTATAAAGAAAAATGTCTTAGATCTTCTCATCCTGTTTCTTCTTTGTCCTTTGTTTTCTACTAATTTCCCGTGTGTCCCAGGCTTCTTTCTTGTGGGTGTTCACCTTAAATTTCTAGTATCACATTTGCCCCTTGGGCTTAAAGATAGTTTCATATATCTCTATTATCCCTCTGGTACTACCTAAGGTACCATGTGTCAGTCAGTTCAGTTCAGTTGCTCAGTCATGTCCAACTCTGCGACCCCATGAATCGCAGCACGCCAGGCCTCGCTGTCCATCACCATCTCCTGGAGTTCACTCAGACTCATGTCCATCGAGTCAGTGATGCCATCCAGCCATCTCATCCTCGGTCGTCCCCTTCTCCTGCCCCCAATCCCTCCCAGCATCAGAGTCTTTTCCAATGAGTCAACTCTTTGCATGAAGTGGCCAAAGTACTGGAGCTTCAGCTTTAGCACCATTCCTTCCAAAGAAATCCCAGGGTTGATCTCCTTTAGAATGGACTGGTTGGATCTCCTTGCAGTCCAAGGGATTCTCAAGTCTTCTCCAACACCACAGTTCAAAAGCATCAATTAATTCTTCGGCGCTCAGCCTTCTTCACAGTCCAACTCTCACATCCATACATGACCACAGGAAAAACCATAGCCTTGACTAGACGGACCTTAGTCAGCAAAGTAATGTCTCTGCTTTTGAATATACTGTCTAGGTTGGTCATAACTTTTCTTCCAAGGAGTAAGCGTCTTTTAATTTCATGGCTGTAGTCACCATCTGCAGTGATTTTGGAGCCCCAAAAAATAAAGTCTGACACTGTTTCCACTGTTTGCCCATCTATTTCCCATGTGTACTCATCCTCTAAAATAAACAGTCATTGTTTTCCTTTCTCCTCTCAATCTTAGAAATACTGTTTCCAATTCAACTATGCTTTGTAAATTCTAAGGCATTTCTAAGTTACACAATCAATCCATTACAAAGTAAAAAACTTAAGCAAATCATTTATTTTTAAATGCATCAAAACAACCAGTTTACCTATTTTCTTCCCTATGAATGACCCAACACATTGGGTCTGTGTGTGTGTGTGTGTGTGTGTTAGTTGCTCAGTCATGTCCAAGTCTTTGGGACCCCATGGACTATAGCCCACCAGGCTCGTCTGTCCATGGAATTCTCCAGGCAAGAATACTGGAGTGGGGAGCCATTTCCTTCTCTAGGGATCGTCCCGATCCAAGGATCAAGCCCAGGTTTCCTTGATCTCCTGCATCGGCAGGCAGATTCTTCACTGTCTGAGCACCAGGGAAGCCCCAATGTATTGGTACATGGATGCTAAGTTCATCTTGACCTAGTCCAGTCCATAAGACGGAAATTTTTATTCAAGCTTTAAGCCAGGTCTTCAAAATTATGTGATGTTGACTGTCGGCAGTATCACCTCAGACACAATTTTCTTTCCTGCTTTTATTGTTTCATTTGTTAAAAACTGTCTCTTGGGACAAGACCATCTACCAATAGAAATCTTTTGGGGATACTCATTTCAACCAAGCAGACTCATTCTCCTCTCAGAAAAATAAAAGGTAGAAAAAGGCAAATTTAGAAAAACAGAGGAAGAAAGTGAATTGACTTCTAAGGCAAAGATATTTTGTACTTTTTTAATATTCTTTTTTAGGCCACCCTGTGAGGCATATAAAATCTTGGTTCCCTCACCAGGGATCGAACTGGGGCCCCGTGCTTTGGAAGAACTGAGTCTTAACCACTGGACCATCAGGGAAGTCCTAACATTCTTTTTAATTAAACTTCGAAATTTTCTAAAGTTCTATGAAACCAACTAAAAAAATACCTTTTGAATATAACTGACTTTAAGTTTTTCAGTCAGAAAGTTTAGGATATTTAGAAGTGAGTTCTCTAGGCCAAGACCAATTTCAATAGGTCATTCTGCTAAGTATAAACCATGTGACATTAGGCATGTGACATCATCCCTGCGGCAATGACATTATCCCTGTGACCCTACTTTCCAATGTATAAGGTGGGTGTGATAGGGAAACCCTCCCTGAACCCATAGGTTATAACAGAAACTGTTATAACAGACTAACAAGTTCTTGAGCTTATCTTACAGAAAAGCAGATAAGGTAGCAGCTTCTTAAAAACCCTTCCGATGACAGTTGACAACCTATTTTCAAGAAGATATAAGATAATGAAATTATATCTTCAAAGTGCCTAGGGAAAATAACTGTCAACCTACAACCTACACACAGTTAAACAGCAATCAATAATGAAAGCAAAACAACACGTTCAGTCAGAATGAGAGCATTTACCACTAACAGATCTTTGGTAAAAGAACTGCTGAAAATTTTGCTTCATCCCTTATGTTTCTTCTTATAATATTAACACTGACATTTCTCTTCCTATCAATAGGTAGGGTCTATGGTGGTGCCCCCTCCATCTAGGCAGGTCTGTGACAACAAGGATGACATATAATTTGAGGCAATGTCATTAAAAGCAATATACTGACCACCTGATATTCTGGGATGATCTTGGAAACCAACCTCTCTTTGGGAGGAAGCTGAGGCTACATGGAGATGCTACATGTTTGTGTTCTAGCTGACAGCCAGGATCAGACAGCCTTAGAGATGACTCCAAACACTATTTGACCACAACCACACAAGAGACCTCCAGCAAGAACTGCCCTCATGTGTCTAGTCAAGCCCTAAAACCATGAGACAAAATAAGCAACTGACTATTATTCTGTAAGCCAGTAAGTTTTGGGATTTAGAAATAATGGACCCAGAAATGAGGGCTGAGGTAAGGGAAATAACCATCAACTAGATAAACAGCAAAGTACGGGATTTCTTCTAAGCTAATCTTCTGGTTGGTTTAAAACAAGGAATTCTTGAACTCCGTCTGCCACTTTTCTCTTTTTGTTTAGTCATACGTTCATTAGCTTTAGGGTGAAGGTTCCTCCTGTAAAGTCCAATGGTATCTCAGTTGAATCAAGAGAGAATATTTTCCATATCTCAGCATGAGAAGAGAGATTAATACCTCTGTTGGTATAGACAGATATGTTCATCGCAGCAGGAACTGACCACCCCAAAGACGAGGTAAGATGTAGACCTGAGGTGGAATGTAGAAATCCACAAGGGATAGGTGTATAAACAATGGGACCTTCCTACATGAGTCATTCTGTCTAGGTACAGAAGTACCTAAGTTGAAGAATTGGCAATTAAATTTCTGAACATGGAATTCTATTTTAAGTGACTTTTCAGTAGCAAGTTGAAAATGCATAGGTGTGAAAAATGGATTGGCCTAGGTTATAATAAAATATGTCTGCAACTTCTTTAAAAATGACACACTTATGAAAGAAATTTAATTCGTGATTAAAGGTTCTGAAAATAAGTTGGACTTTCTTTGCTTTGTTTGAGGACAGATGGTTACTTCCACATTAGGCCCTGAGCCTATATATGTAAAGGAAGCATAACAAATATACCTTAATTGAATGGAACACACTGGACTGAAGAATGTTTCTACTTCATACAAACTATTTTATAGGATCACATCCATTTCTTGTAATCTTTTACAATTATTTCCAAGCAATCTGGAGGAACTGCTGAATTTTTGAAAATAAGGACAGTAATCACAGGACTTCCCTGGCAGTCCAGTGTTGAGAACTCCACGTTTCCACTGCAGGGGGCATGGGTTTAGTCCCTGGCCAGCCAACTGAGATCCCTCATGCCACAAGGCATGGCCAAAAAACAAAAAAAAACCCATAGCAATCAAGTAGTATGATGGTCCTATGGTACAGAGGCACAGCACGATACAGGAAATTTCAAAACATTAAAAATCCTTTTTTGTTTCGCCAGATATTCTCATTTTCTCTCCTTTGCTCTTCTAGTCCTTCCAATAGCACTGAAATTAAACTGTGTATATTAAATTTTGTTTGAAATGGCTAAAGTGGCTCCTGTTTTCCTTACTGAGCAATGCCTGAAACAGTACTTTGTTACCAGGAGAAGAGTTATTCAGTTTAATAGTGGAGAAACCAGCACCACTTATTTCCTTTATTCTTGGATCTACATATTCTAAGGGAGAAACAGCACCATACATAGCTGTTTGTCCCTCTCTGTGTTTCATACATTAGCTAGGACAGCACCCTAACTTCATAGGTTACAGCTGGTATGTGAAATAAGTCTTTTACAGTGTTTACCAAGCTAGTTCCTTAGATTAGTATATCATAAAGTCAGTGAATTCCATGTAGCTAGAGCTGTACCTCTTTTGCTGCAAACCTAGTTTCTTAGTTGTACTGGCTATCAAGACAGTGGCCAACAAATTCCTTAAATCAACAGATGGGGTTGCGGATAGAAATACCGCAGTGCTGCTGCTGCTGCTGCTGCTGCTAAGTCACTTCAGTCACGTCCGACTCTTGCAAGCCCATAGACGGCAGCCCACCAGGCTCCCCCGTCCCTGGGATTCTCCAGGCGAGAATACTGGAGTGGGTTGCCATTTCCTTCTCCAATGCATGAAAGTGAAAAGTGAAAGTGAAGTCGCTCAGTCGTGTCCAACTCTTAGCGACCCAGGGACTGCAGCCTACCAGGCTCCTCTGTCCATGGGAGTTTCCAGGCAAGAGTCCTGGAGTGGGTTGCCATTGCCTTCTCCAAATACTGCAGTGAGAGAAGTTAATTCCATATTTTAAAGAAGTGTCTATTCCAGTGAAGACAAATCACTGCCGCCTTCATGATGGAAGGGATCTGAATCACTGCCACTGTGGTTTGATGATCCATTAGGGAATAGTGCCTTATAGGATGCTTAGCATTTGCCTCTTCTGTTGGAAATTTGGGCTCTCAACAGTGGTAGTAGCCAGAGCAGCCTTAATGAGAAGAAGTCCCACATCTGAGCTCAAGTTAGCTGAGAGCCCAGGCTGCCACTGTCCCTTTGCATATCAGCTCACTGACCAAATACTCGGGTGGGTAGGTGAAAAGGCTGATTGATATCCACAGGACAGCCGATCCTGTCCATTTGATTACTGACAGTCTCCTCTGCAGTGGGTAGCCTTTGATGAGCATTCACATGGGACACAAATACTCTCATACTCGATGCCCATTATACCTCTATGTGCCCATTACATATCTCTTTTCCAGATTTTCCTGTCACTAACTCTCCAACTTTGTACTTTCCAAGTTTCCAAACAAACCAGTAGTCACTGTTTATTGATCAACGTTGATTTATTTCCCTGGTCATTTCTCCAACATTGCACAACTGCAACAGTGAAATTTTAAGTCTCTAGGGAAATGGCAACCCACTCCAGTGTTCTTGCCCGGAGAATCCCAGGGACGGGGAAGCCTGGTGGGCTGTCGTCTATGGGGTCACAGAGTCAGACACGACTGAAGTGACAGCAGCAGCAGCAGCAGCAGGGATTACTATTAACTCAGATCTAGTAACCTCCTAAAAGGTATATTTTACTTCTTCTAGGATAGAGTCACCCTGATAAATGAATGCAAATCCTTTTACAGAAGATACTACCTTGTACTCCAATATGGGGCTTATCAGGCGGTGCTAGTGGTAAAGAACCCGCCTGCCAGTGCAAGAGACATGAGACGTGGGTTCGATTCTGAGTCAGTAAGATTCTCTGAAGGCGGGCACGGCAACCCACTCCAGTATTCTTGCCTGGAGAATCCCACAGACAGAGGAGCCTGGCAGGCCACAGTCCACAGGGTCACAAAGACTCGGACATGACTGAAGTTGACTTAGCATGCATGCATGCACATACTCCAATGCTGTACAAAAGTACTCACACTTTTTCAGCTAGTTATCAAGTTTAAATAAAATATGCATGAAATACAATCTTTAATATAAAAATATATTTTTGATGATTCTACTTGTTTTAGCTCAACAATTAAGTTGGGGAAAATATATAGCTACGTGGTTGTCAAAAACTAAACTAGCTTAATGTTAGCAAAAAAGAAACATTAATTGGAAAATTTACAACTTATACTTCCAGTTACATTATTATTACAGGTAATTATATGTTGACTCTTAAAGATTTATACCTTATTCACAAGGACTGGACCATCAGAATGTAACATAATTCCAGGGGTTTCCAATGTATAATAAATATTTATTATCTTCTATGTAAAAAACATTGTCCTGAGTTGGACTCAACCTCTTATATTACTGGAAACAGTTTTACTGATTGCATCACTTCTCACAATGGGTAGATGGTTTGGCCGAGTACAGTGTTAAAAGTTCTTTAGAGGCACAAGAGGATATTTCTCAAAATAGATTGAGACTAATCCTAGAGTCTAGGGTACACTCTAACTTTAAACCTTTTGTACAACTTTATAGGGAAGAATTAGAACTGATCATCTGCCTTTATCCATACATTCACTATATACTTACTACTTAAGTTAAAATTATTATGATCTCCCTTACTGAGTACCTTTGATTCCCCTTAAACCCCACCATTTCATTTATTTTACTTATGTTTAATCCCACTGATTTAATCAGACATTTATCCCATCTGAAAACTGGAATGGTTGGTAGTTTTAGCACTTCTTAGAAGACTTGATAGCAAGGAATTTTCAGTAAATACCAGATCAGTAATTCATTAGGTAGAAATAACCAGTTACAAAACAAAAGGAAAATGTTAAAGTATTGATCTTAAATAAAAACAACTCTATAAACAAATTATTCATCTCCAAGAAGTCATCTTCCTTTATATGTGACTATTTGATTCTGGTGTGATCAAAAAGTTTATAATGGGAAACATTTAGCTCCGTCACTGTTAATAAAACTGGATTTTATTGACTAAACAAAAGAACATTAACACCGAGAAATGCTTTAGGGGTAACAGGAATAACTGGCATTACAATGCTGATATTTAAGATAAAAATAGAGGTCCTTATTGCCTATTCTTGAATTACAAATGCTAGGAAGCACACATAAGAGCTTCAGATACTTAAAATGAAATTAGTTATTTTAAAACACAAGTCATGGATGATCTATTACCTTCAATAGCATTAAAGAGAAAGGTTAACTAAATACCAGCTAGTGCTGGATAATTCAGTCAGACTGATATGTGGATGGACATGGAACAACAGACTGGTTCCAAATAGGAAAAGGAGTATGTCAAGGCTGTATATTGTCACTCTGCTTATTTAACCTTTATGCAGAGTACATCATGAGAAATGCTGGGCTGGAGGAAACACAAGCTGGAATCAAGATTGCTGGGAGAAATATCAATAACCTCAGATATGCAGATGACACCACCCTTATGGCAGAAAGTGAAGAGGAACTAAAGACCCTCTTGATGAAAGTGAAAGAGGAGAATGAAGAAGTTGGCTTAAAGCTCAACATTCAGAAAACTAAGATCATGGCATCTGGTCCCATCACTTCATGGCAAATAGACGGGGAAACAGTGGCTGACTTTACTTTTTTGGGCTCCAAAATCACTGCAGATGGTGACTGCAGCCACGAAATTAAAAGATGCTTACTCCTTGGAGGAAAAGCTATGACCAACCTAGATAGCACATTAAAAAGCAGGGACATTACTTTGCCAACAAAGGTCCGTCTAGTCAAGGCTATGGTTTTTCCAGTGGTCACGTATGGATGTGAGAGTTGGACTATAAGCAGGGCTGACAGCAGAAGAATCGATGCTTTTGAACTGTGGTGTGGTGTTGGAGAAGAAGGGTGGTGTTGGAAAAGACTCTTGAAAGTCCCTTGGACTGCAAGGAGATCCAACCAGTCTATCCTAAGGGAAATCGGTCCTGGGTGTTCACTGGAAGGACTGATGTTAAAGCTGAAACTCCAATATTTTGGCCACTTGATGTGAATATCTGACTCATTTGAAAAGACCCTGATGCTGGGAAAGATTGTAGGTGGGAGGAGAAGGGGACGACAGAGGATGAGGTGGTTGGATGGCATCACTGACTCAATAGACACGAGTTTGAGTAAACTCTGGAAGTTGGTGATGGACAGGGAGGCCTGACATGCTGCAGTCCATGGAATCACAAAGAGTTGGACACAACTGAGCGACTGAACTGAACTGAACTGAACATCTTGCCCACAGTAATGAGTTGAGATGTTGAAAGGTCACTAATTTTTAGGTCTTTATTTTCCACATGTCTTTCAATAAACTGTTGTTTCAGCAATTAACCTATAGAACAGCCTAAAGAATGTTATCTTTGTGTCAAATGAAGGATCTTTTCTTGATAACCTTTCTAAAATCTCAGGTTGGCTATCAAAACAGATAATAATAAGTTAATAAAATTTTCTCTCAAATACAACTCCATACTCTTTGAAGCTACTATCATTATCAATCAGTAAGAATGACAGATATAAAGTGTTACTCACTCAGTTGTGTTTGACTCTTTGCAACCCCATGAACTGCAGCCCACCAGGCTCCTCTTTCCATGGGATTCTCCAGGCAAGAATACTGGAGAGGGCTGCCATTTCCTTCTCTGATAAATATAAAAAACTGCTGTAATTGTAGGATTCTTTATCCCTGGAATTATGCATGGCTACATCAGTGTATGTTTTGTTCTTATGTTAAAATGGGGTAAGAGAGTAATAGGAAAATTATTTCTTTTGAGACTTAATAAGAAAATATATATGTAAATAACACATACCCAACCCCAAGCTTTGTGACTGGATTGTAATTGTTTTGGAAAACCAGCTCTATAAAGTATTTCAAAGCAAAGCCATAGGAATGTAATGCATGTTACAAAGGTTTTGAAGATTATTAAGCATTTGAAGATGATAAAAATTAATCATCTTCCTTTCCTAAATTCAAGCAGAAGTCTCTTTTTCCAAAATCATATTCTGTGATCACAAATGAATGCCCATACAAGATAAGATTATGTCCAAGGCACCATTTGGTATTCAGTCTATATTTAAAAACCACAAAACCAAATATGACAACTAGAAAAAAAAATCTAAGCTTAAGAGATAAAAATTAATTAAACTTTGGATACCCCATCACAGAAAAAATTCCCTCCTCTGCAGAAAGTGCCAAGTTATTTATAACTCTCTCCCATAAGACTCCAAATATGAGACTGAGAAAACACTCATTATTTCAACCACTTCATCCATGGATACATGAGCTAGAAATCCAGAGTTCATGAAATTGACACAGAAATACAGAATTTTACATATTAAACCAAGTGATAAAATGAATATTCACACTTGAGCATGATCTAGTTATAGTTTTGAATTCAAATGCTACAGTTGGGTTTTTTTCTTTTTAATAATTTCAACCTTATTTTATAACTAAGGTGGATTATATGATTGAAAATCCAGGCAGATTACAATTTCCTAGCCTCACTCTCCCTCTGTCCTCACTCTCCCTCTGTCCTCTCCTCAGCTTCTAAACTAGGCAGATCACCACCTACTTCACAAACACAAAAACACACATTCATTGTTGTTTTGAGTATTATCTTTCAGGTTGAAGCTGCACACATTTATAGTATGCCTCAGATTTGCATTACATGACTGGTTTGGTTAACTTTGTGGAGATGTCGATTTAAGCACAGGACATGTAACATTTTTTTATTAATGTATAAGTAGAAGTTTTCTTAGTTCTAGTATTTGCCGTATGACTCTAATTAATTTTTCACTCTAAGTGAAGCTTTATAATTTTCATATCCTAAGCAAAAGGTTTTTGTTATCTTGAGAATGACTTGACCAATCTAGACATAAATTCACTAAAGTATAAAATGAGACTAGATAGTAATGACCTAAAAAATAAATCTTACAACACTTTTGTCTACATGGAAAGAATACTGACTGGTTCACTAGTGTTTATATAAGAAAATATTAACAAAAGTGCTGCAATTAACCCTGCTGCTGCTACTGCACTATATACATATAAAAGGAAAGATAAGAAAGAAGCAATTTCTAAACCAAATAAGTTAGTTAAGTTCACTCTCCTACCCAAGAAAAAACTGTACAGAAAGTGCAGAAATCAGCAATATTCCCATTCCTTCAACTTTTACCAAATTAGGTATTCCGCACCCAACTATAAAACTGTGTGGACAACCGCTAACACCAATATTTTCAATCTTAACTCACCATAATGATGCTTAGAATTCTATCAAAATTAAAATATACAGTAAATATTTCAAATTAAACATCTCAACTTTAAAGAGAAAATAAAGACTAACACTTATAAATATGTTACAGTTTAAAAAGATTTTCACATACATCATGTAAAGAAGGCATGAGTTATTCTAAGAAAAGAAATAGCAGCTTAGCTAGGGTAGATGACATTAGTGAAGGCAGCTACAAACTCAGTTCAACACACACATTTTCATTCACTTCTTTAACTGAAGGACTTGATTAACAGGTTATTTATTACCGGTTCCTAAAATAACACCATAAATGATCTGCTCTAATAAGAGACATGGGTTCAATCTCTGGGTCAAGAAGATCCCCTGGGGTACGAAATGGCAACCCAGTCCAATATTCTTCCCTCGAGAATCCCATGGACAGAGAAGCCTGGCAAGCTATATTCTATATAGGGTTGCAAAGAGTTGGACACAACTGAAGTGACTTAGCACAGCACAATAAAAAGAAACAGAGCTGACATATATTCACTGAGCATATAGCTCAAAAAAAGAAACTATTTCATTTTAGCAAGCATCCAAAATGCTAATGAATTTGCAGTCATTACAAATTTGAGTGTATTTTTCAATGTTTACACTGAACTTACTTTAAAAGATTTTAAGACCACATAACACTTGACAAAATAATATAATTATTAACTTTTAGTATTTTGATTCAAATGTCTATTGTCTGAACAGTTAAAAAAAAACCTTGCAATTTTAGTAGTTTCTGTTGAATAATGAATATTTAAATCGGCAAACTTTTTATTCATAATGCCCTCTACTGGTAGCTCAAGAAATTCTGATATACTTACTACAGGAGGTTGGATTAATTTTTTTTAATGTGTTCCTGTACAAATTGCATATAAATCTCTTGGAAAGTTTGTTAAAAATACAACTTTTCTTCTCTACAAAATATCTACAGATATTGAAGTGATTTCAGTAAGTCTGAGATAGGAGCTAGAACTCTGCATTAATAAGCAGAGAATCATTGGCTTGATTAGTTACACCAATACCCAATTTTTGAAGCACAGTAACTTAATGAAAAGCTCTATGCTTCTTTTATAGACAAAGACTGAGGCTCAAGACAATTTCCCCCAGCTCACATGCTGAAAACCAGCAGAGCAACCAATATTTCCTTATCCTTGAGGTGAAGTGAAGTCACTCAGTCGTGTCCGATCACTGCAGATGCTGACTGCAGCCATGAAATTAAAAGACGCTTACTCCTTGGAAGAAAAGTTATGACCAATCTAGATAGCATATTCAAAAGCAGAGACATTACTTTGCCGACTAAGGTCCGTCTAGTCAAGGCTATGGTTTTTCCTGTGGTCATGTATAGATATGAGAGTTGGACTGTGAAGAAGGCTGAGCGCCGAAGAATTGATGCTTTTGAACTGTGGTGATGGAGAAGGCTCTTGAGAGTCCCTTGGACTGCAAGGAGATCCAACCAGTCCATTCTGAAGGAGATCAGCCCTGGGATTTCTTTGGAAGGAATGATGCTAAAGCTGAAACTCCAGTACTCTGGCCACCTCATGCGAAGAGTTGGAAAAGACTCTGATGCTGGGAGGGATTGGGGGCAGGAGGAGAAGGGGACGACAGAGGATGAGATGGCTGGATGGCATCACTGACTTGATGGACGTGAGTCTGAGTGAACTCCGGGAGATGGTGATGGTCAGGGAGGCCTGGCGTGCTGCGATTCATGGGGTTGCAGAGTTGGACACAACTGAGCGACTGAACTGAACTGAACTGAACTGAACTGATGTACACTTAAAGGAAAGAGTAACAAAACTCAACCAGCTTTAAAATTCTAGTGTTTATTTCTTTAGGTATCATTTTTGAAAGCAGTACATGCTACACCTTCTCAAAGATGACTCCACATAAGAATCATCATGGGAGTGAACAAAAATGCTTACACACAGGTCCCACTCCTAGCGATTCAGATGGAATAGGTTTAGGGTTAGTACCCGGCCTTTTTTTCTTTTTTTAAACTCCCAGGTGATTATACTTGGCCAGTAGGGCTGAGCACCACTTAGGCCCATTGGTGCTCAACCTTTAGTGTGCACAGAATCAGGACACAGACCACCAGGCCTACCCCCAGAGTTTTCAATTCAGTAGGCAGGGCAGGGTTTGAGAATCTACATTTTTAACAAGTTCCAGGTGGCTATGATGAGGCTGGTTCTGTGCCCACACTCTGACAACAAGTGGTTAAGCACACTGGCTAGTGGTCCTCAACATCTGCCTACACATTAGAATCACTTGGAGAAATTTTAAAAATTGTGATAGCCAGGCACACCCTCAGAATCAGAATCTCTGGGGTGGGGTCCAGGGGACAATATGTTTAAAGCTTCTAAAATTAAGAAGGGTTCTCTACAGCAAAGTCCATAAAACCTACCAAAGGATGTATAGTGATTTTCTCAGTGGGTAATAAAGTACACAGAATTTCCATAGCTTTTTGGACTAGAAACACGTCTGTCATGGCACAGAACAGCTCTGGATGTGTGAAATACTAGCCCACAGGATAAAGTGGAAACTGCTTTATGAAGCTGAAAAGACATTTCCCTCCAATCCCCATCCAGTCTCATCTTTTGCCAAACCCTCCCTCCCTCCACTGCCTGTGTTCCTATTAAAATATTAGTAACTCTCTATTGTAATTATCTGTTTTAATGTGACTGTTAGCACTATTTCTGCAAGCTCACTGGACTCAGAGATTGTTTCTCATTTATCTTTGATTCCCCAGAGCCTAACATGATGCCAAGCATAGGTGGTGCTCAACAAACATTTGTTGAGTAATTGAAGTCAGATTAATATCTCTACTTTCTATAGAAAAGGTAATATGTCAAGCATGGCTTTTATGCAGTGTAGCATGTGAAACATCTTTTACACAGCTAAAATCAGAACTGAGTATTTCTTCTTCATAGAGCTACTTTTATGGAATATTGCCTTAAAAAAAAAAAAACCTATGTGCACTTAGAGATGATATTTAACTTGGGATCTGTCCCCTCTTCAGTCAGTAACTTAACAGTAGCAAAAAGCTTTGGTAACCTTTCATTCTAAGAATTATATTAGCCAAGTGATCCAAAAAGAGGTACAAATGCTTCGCACATTAATGAGATGATGTTTCCAAAAACTCTTAAAAAGAAATAAGCAAAATAAAAAATTGCTATTATTTTAAAAATCCAAGTTTTTAAAACTTTGACTTGTTAAAATCACATCAGCTTTTGGTTTTGTTTTTTAATTGGTAAAGAACAGCATTCTTCTCAGAGCAAGCTGTATGTCTAATTCAGATCAAGCAATTTGGCATATAGAAAAAATAACTGCAAGTATTCTCCTTTAATGCCACAAAAGAAAACATCTGACTTCACACTAGAAAGATGGCATGGTCACTTCTATACCTTTCCAGAACTATGTTTTCTATATACTTCATAAATACTTAATAATCACATACGAATTAAGTCTCAAAGCACTGAAAGACTAAGCTGCTCCTCAAACTTTCTCAGTTTGCAGTACTGTGAGACTATATTGGATGAAATCAACCATATTAACAAATATTAGCATGTTTTTTCTTTTAAAGGGCAGTGATAATTACCTTAACATATACTACTTTTTATTCTGGAGGAGGAAATGGCAAACCATGCCAGTATTCTTTGCCTGGAAAATTCCATGGACAGAGGAGCCTGGTGTACAGTACAAGGGGTTGCAAAGAGTCAACTCGACTGAGCAACTGAGCACTCACACACCTTCAACATGTAATTGCTGAGTGCCCATTATGTGCTGGTGAAGACACTTGAGAGGCCCTTGGACTGTAAGGAGATCCAACCAGTCCATCCTAAAGGAAATCAGTCCTGAATATTCATTGGAAGGACTGATGCTGAAGCTGAAACTCCAACACTTTGGCCACCTGATGTGAAGAATTGACTCATTAGAAAAGACCCTGATTCTGGGGAAGATCAAAGGCAGGAGGAGAAGGGGACGACAGAGGATAAGGTGGTTGGATAGCATCACCGACTTGATGGACATGAGTTTGAGCAAGCTCCGGGAGTTGGTGATGGACACGAAAGCCTGGTGAGCAGAAGTCCATGGGGTTGCAAAGAGTCAGACATGACTGAGAAACTGAACTGAACTGAACATTACGTGTCAGGCACTGTTCTTGGAGCTACAGTTATGCAGTAAAGAAAAGTTCCTTATGAAGCCCACAATCTAGCCAATTTTTTTCTAGAAAGGAAAAAAGTAGATACATTTTTGTGGTCCAGATGATCAACTGAAGCAGGCATTCTCTGCAACAGAGGGAGATGGGTTCAGTCTAAAAGCTACTAGTTTATGAAACTTGCTGGAAGATTCCCAGCAACTCTGAAAAAGCCGATAAGCCTAAAAGAAAGAGTAAAGTAAGAAATAAATGAAATCTTAAAACTAAGTAGTATTTACCTCTGAATTCCTTCCAGAATATCTTTAACAGCTGCCATTAACTTTTGAAGATATACAAATGCTTCTTCAAATGATGCTATCTTTGAAGACGTCAGAGTTGAATTTGAATCCAACCTTTGAAACACATCCATGCTAAAATAGAAAGAAAAAAAAAATGCTCATAGGTACACACGCGTATTTATTGTAATTCAAGTGTTTCGACTTCGAATGTATAAAATAATGTTTATAACTTATAGCTCATAATGTTGATCTGTTTAAATGAGAAATAAAAGAAATGTCCAGACATCCATTCATGCAAAGAATAGGGGTCAACAACTATATAGGTCTAATAGAAAGTAATACTGTAAAAACTGTGTGAATAATGTTTCACTCTAAGAGACCATAAGAGATAGAAGGGAAGTAATGCTATCAATCCAATTTTCAATGACCATACTCTCATATACAAGGATGAAGAAAAAAAAAATCACGCATCAGACTTAGTTTGCTGAAACTGGATGTTATAAATGTTCATACACTTTGTTCTGATAATTCCAACTTTAGAAACAGGCATAATTAATAACCACCTCAATGTCCAACAATATTTTTAAAAAGTGTTAAGTAGCAAATTAGCTACCTGATGAAATACCAAATAACTGTTAAGATGATGCTTATGCCATCTATGAAACAGAAAAATTAAGGTAAACAAAATGTACTCATATAACATAAAAAATCATATAAAAACTCAAAACATATGTTGTATGGGTTGAACACTGCCCCCCCCCCAAATTCATGTTCACCCACAACCTCAGAACGTGACCTTATTTAAAATAGGATTTTTGCACATGTAAGTTAAGTTAAAACGAGGTCATGCTGGATTAGGGTAGACACTACCCTATGTGAAGACAAAGGTAGAGACTGGACTGGAGTGATATATCTAAAAATACTGCTGGCAGCTACTAGAAGCTGGAGATAGTCATGGAATAGATTCTCCCTCAGAACCTCCTAAAAGAACCAACTCTGCAGACACCTGGATTTCAGACTTTTTAGTCTTCAGACTGTGACTGAATAAATTTCCGTCATTTTATTTTTCAATATTTTTATTGAAGTGTAGTTAATTTAGAATGTTGTGTGTATTTCTGCTGTACAGCAAAGTGATCCAGTTATACATATATATGTACATTCTTTTTTAATATTCTTTTCCATTATGATTTATCATTAGATACTAAACAATAGTCCACTGTGCTATACAGTAGGACCATGTTGTTTATCCTTTCCTTATATAAAAGCTTGCAGCTGCTAATCCCAGCCTCTTAAGGTTGTGCATAAGTGCTCTAGGTCTTCCCAGGTGGCTTGGTGGTAAAGAATCTGCCTGCCAAGCAGGAGACATGGGTTTGATCCCTGAGTCAGGAATATCCCCTGGAGGAGGAAATGGCAACCCACTCCAATATTCTAGCCTGGGAAATCCCATGGACAGAAGAGCCTAGCAGGCTACAGTGCAAAGGGCTGCAAAGAGTCAGACACGACTTAGCGACCAGTACTCAGAATAGTTTTATATGAAAAACAGTGAATGGTCCACCAGATTTTCAAATAAATATCTCTATGTGAAAGGCTTAAACATGAATATGTTGAGAAGTTCTCCAGTGACTCTGGTACACATTCAGGCACAACAAACAATGAAGTAGGCTTTAAAAACTATACAATGATAAAGTAATTATAAGCATTTTTCACTTACTGAAGGACTATAATATAAAGCGTATTATCCAGAAATTAACAAGAGCTCTGTAACATTCAACACAAACGCATGTATATTATAGGTCACTTCTACACCACATAAAGTATTCAAATATTTTCTAAATAAAAGAAAGATTGCTGCTGCTGCTGCTGCTGCTGCTAAGTCACTTCAGTCGTGTCCGACTCTGTGCGACCCCATAGACGGCAGCCCACCAGGCTCCCCCGTCCCTGGGATTCTCCAGGCAAGAACACTGGAGTGGGTTGCCATTTCCTTCTCCAATGCATGAAAGTGAAAAGTGAAAGTGAAGTCACTGAGTCGTGTCCAACTCTCAGCGACTCCATGGACTGCAGCCCACCAGGCTCCCCCATCCATGGGATCCTCCAGGCAAGAGTACTGGAGTGGGGTGCCATTAAAGATTAAAATATCTTAAATATGGTTTATTTTTTATTTTTTTACTTTACAATATTGTATTGGTTTTGCCATACATTGACATGAATTCGCCATGGGTGTACATGTGTTCCCCATCCTGAAACCCCCTCCTACTTCCCTCTCCATCCCATCCCTCTGGGTCATCCCAGTGCACCAGCCTGAGGAACCTGTATCATGCATCAAACCTGGACTGGTGATCTGTTTCATATATGATAATATACATGTTTCAATGCCATTCTCCCAAATCATCCCACTCTCGCTCTCTCCCACAGAGTCCAAAAGACTGTTCTACACATCTGTGTCTCTTTTGCTGTCTTGCATACAGGGTTATCGTTCAGTTCAGTCACTCAGTTGTGTCTGACTCTTTGCGACCCCATGAATCACGGCATGCCAGGCCTCCCTGTCCATCACCATCTCCCGGAGTTCACTCAGACTCACATCCATCGAGTCCGTGATGCCATCCAGCCATCTCATCCTCTGTCGTCCCCTTCTCCTCCTGCCTCCAGTCCCTCCCAGCAACAGAGTCTTTTCCAATGAGTCAACTATTCGTATGAGGTGGCCCAAGTACTGGAGTTTCAGCTTTAGCATCATTCCTTCCAAAGAACAACCAGGGCTAATCTCTTTAGAATGGACTGGTTGGATCTCCTTGAAGTCCAAGGGACTCTCAAGAGTCTTCTCCAACACCACAGTTCAAAAGCATCAATTCTTTGGCGCTCAGCTTTCTTCACAGTCCAATAAATCCATACATGACCACTGGAAAAACCATAGCCTTGACTAGATGGACCTTTGTTGGCAAAGTAATGTATCTGGTTTTCAATATGCTCTCTAGGTTGGTCATAACTTCTTCCAAGGAGTAAGCGTCTTTTAATTTCATGGCTGCAGTCACCATCTGCAGTGATTCTGGAGCCCTCCAAAATAAAGTCTGACACTGTTTCCACTGTTTCCCCATCTATTTCCCATGAAGTGATGGGACCAGATGCCATGATCTTCCTTTTCTGAATGTTGAGCTTTAAGCCAACTTTTTCATTCTCCTCTTTCTCTTTCATCAAGAGGCTTTTTAGTTCCTCTTCACTTTCTGCCATAAGGGTGGTGTCTTCTGCATATCTGAAGTTATTGATATTTCTCCCGGTAATCTTGATTCCAGCTTGTGCTTCTTCCAGGCCAGCGTTTCTCATGATGTACTCTGCATATAAGTTCAATAAGCAGGGTGACAATATACAGCCTTGACATACTCCTTTCCCTATTTGGAAGCAATCTGTTGTTCCATGTCCAGTTCTAACTATTGCTTCCTGACCTGCATACAGATTTCTCAAGAGGCAGGTCGGGTGGTCTGGTATTCCCATCTCTTTCAGAATTTTCCAGAGTTTGTTGTGATCCACACAGTCAAAGGCTTTGGCATAGTCAATAAAGCAGAAATAGATGTTTTTCTGGAACTCTCTTGCTTTTTCGATGATCCAGTGGATGTTGTCAATTTGATCTCTGGTTCCTCTGCCTTTTCTAAAACCAGCTTGAACATCTGGAAGTTCACGGTTCACGTTTTGCTGAAGCCTGACTTGGAGAATTATCATTACCATCGTTCTAAATTCCATCTATATGTGTTATTACACTATATTGGTGTTTTTCTTTCTGGCTTACTTCACTCTGTACAATAGGCCCCAGTTTCATCCACCTCATTAGAACTGATTCAAATGTATTCTTTTTAATGGTTGAGTGATAATACTCTATTGTGTATATGTACCACAGCTTTCTTATCCATCATCTGCTGATGGACATCTAGGTTGCTTCCATGTCCTGGCTATTATAAACAGTGCTGTGATGAACACTGGGGTACACGTGTCTCTTTCAATTCTGGTTTCCTGGGTGTGTATGCCCAGCAGTGGGATGGTTGGGTCATATGGCAGTTCTATTTCCAGTTTTTTAAGGAATCTCCACACTGTTCTCCATAATGGCTATACTAGTTTGCGTTCCCACCAACAGTGTATGAGGGTTCCCTTTTCTCCACATCCTCACCAGCATTTATTGCTTGTAGACTTTTAGATAGCAGCCATTCTGACTGGCGTGAAATGGTACCTCATTGTGGCTTTGATTTGCATTTCTCTGATAATGAGTGATGTTGAGCATCTTTTCATGTGTTTGTTAGTCATCTGTATGTCTTCTTTGGAGAAATGTCTGTTTAGTTCTTCGGCCCATTTTTTGATTGGGTCATTTATTTTTCTGGAATTGAGCTGCAGGAGTTGCTTGTATATCTTTGAGATTAACTCTTTGTCAGTTGCTTCATTTGCTACTAGATGGTTGGACGGCATCACTGACTCGATGGATATGACTCTGAGTGAACTCCGGGATTTGGTGATGGACAGGGAGGCCTGGCGTGCTGCGATTCATGGGGTCGCAAAGAGTCGGACACGACTGAGTGACTGAACTGAACTCCCATTCTGAAGGCTGTCTTTTCACCTTGCTTATAGTTTCCTTTATTGTGCAGAAGCTTTTAATTTTAATTAGGTCCCATTTGTTTATTTTTTTCTTTTATTTTCAATATTCTGGGAGGTGGGTCATAGAGGATCCTGCTGTGATTTTTGTCGGAGAGTGTTTTGCCTATGTTCTCCTCTAGGAGTTTTATAGTTTCTGGTCTTACATTTAGATCTTTAATCCATTTTGAGTTTATTTTTGTGTATGGTGTTAGAAAGTGTTCTAGTTTCATTCCTTTACAAGTGGTTGACCAGTTTTCCCAGCATCTCTTGTTAAAGAGATTGTCTTTTCTCCATTTGTATATTCTTACCTCCTTTGTCAAAGATAAGGTGTCCATAGGTGCGTGGATTTATCTCTGGGCTTTCTATTTTGTTCCATTGACTATATTTCTGTCTGTGCCAGTACCATACTGTCTTGATGACTGTGGCTTTGTAGTAGAGCCTGAAGTCAGGCAGGTTTATTCATCCAGTTTCATTCTTCTTTCTCAAGATTGCTTTGGCTATTCGAGGTTTTCTGTATTTCCATACAAATTGTGAAATTATTTGTTCTAGCTCTGTGAAAAATACCACTGGTAGCTTGATAGGGATTGCATTGAATCTGTAGATTGCTTTGGGTAGTATAGTCATTTTCACTATATTGATTCTTCCAATCCATGAACACGGTATATTTCTGCGTCTATTAGTGTCCTCTTTGATTCTTTCACCAGTGTTTTATCGTTTTCTATATATAGGATTTTTGTTTCTTTAGGTAGATATATTCCTAAGTATTTTATTCTTTTCATTGCAATGCTGAATGGAATTATTTCCTTAATTTCTCTTTCTATTTTCTCATTATTAGTGTATAGGAATGCAAGGGATTTCTGTGTGTTGATTTTATATCCTGCAACTTTACCATATTCATTGATTAGCACTAGTAATTTTCTGGTAGAGTCTTTAGGGTTTTCTATGTAGAGGATCATGTCATCTGCAAACAGTGAGAGTTTTACTTCTTCCTTTCCAATTTGGATTCCTTTTATTTCTTTTTCCGCTCTGCTTGCTGTGGCCAAAACTTCCAAAACTATGTTGAATAGTAGTGGTGACAGTGGGCACCCTTGTCTTGTTCCTGACTTTAGGGGAAATCCTTTCAATTTTTCACCATTGAGGATAATGTTTGCTGTGGGTTTGTCATATATAGCTTTTATTATGTTGAGGTATGTTCCTTCTATTCTTGTTTTATGGAGGGTTTTATCATAAATGGATGTTGAATTTTTTCAAAGGCTTTCTTAGGCTTCCCTGGTGTCTCAGATGGTAAAGCGTCTGCCTGCAGTGCGGGAGACCCGGGTTCAATCCCTGGGTTGGGAAGATCCCCTGGAGAAGGAAATGGCAACCCACTCCAGTACTCTTGCCTGGAAAATTCCATGGACTGAGAGGCTCCTCATAGCCTGGTAGGCTACAGTCCATGGGGTCACAAAGAGTTGGACACGACTGAGCAACTTCCTTTTCCATTGAGATAATCATATGGTTTTTATTTTTCAATTTGTTAATGTGGTGTATTACATTGACTGATTTGCTGATATTGAAGAATTCTTGCATCCCTGGGATAAAGCCCACTTGGTTATGATGTGTGATCTTTTTAATGTGTTGTTGGATTCTGTTTGCTAGAATTTTGTTAAGGATTTCTGCATCTATGTTCATCAGTGATATTGGCCTGTAATTTTCCTTTTTTGTAGTATCTTTGTCAGGTTTTGGTATTAGGTGATGGTGGCCTCATAGAGTGAGTTTGGAAGTTTACCTTCCTCTGCAATTTTCTGGAAGAGTTTGAATAGGATAGGTGTTAGCTCTTCTCTAAATTTTTGGTAGAATTCAGTTGTGAAGCCATCTGGACCTGGGCTTTTGTTTGCTGGAAGATTTCTGATTACAGTTTAAATTTCTGTGCTTGTGGTGGATCAGTTAAGATTCTCTATTTCTTCCTGGTTCAGTTTTGGAAAGTTGTACTTTTCTAAGAGTTTGTCCATTTCTTCCAAGTTGTCCATTTTATTGGCATATAGTTGCTGATAACAATCTCTTCTGATCCTTTGTATTTCTGTGTTGTCTGTTGTGATCTCTCCATTTTCATTTCTAATTTTATTGACTTGATTTTTCTCTTTCTGTTTCTTGATGAGTCTGGCTAATGGTTTGTCAATTTTATTTATCTTCTCAAAGAACCAGCTTTTGGCTTTGATTTTTAGTATGGTCTCTTTTGTTTCTTTTGCATTTATTTCTGCCCTAATTTTTAAGATTTCTTTCCTTCTACTAACCCTGGGGTTCTTAATTTCTTCCTTTTCTAGTTGCTTTAGGTGTACAGTTAGGTGATTTGACTTTTTTCTTGTTTCCTGAGGTATGCCTATATTGTTATGAACCTTCCCCTTAGCACTACTTTTACAGTGTCCCACAGGTTTTGGGTTGTTTTCATTTTCATTCATTTCTATGCATATTTTGATTTCTTTTTTGATTTCTTCTGTGATTTGTTATTCAGCAGTGTGTTGTTCAACCTCCATATGTTGGAATTTTTAATCATTTTTCTCCTGTAATTGAGATCTAATCCTACTTTATTGGGGTCAGAAAAGATGCTTGGAATGATTTCAATTTTTTTGAATTTACCAAGGCTAGATTTATGGCCCAGGATGTGATCTATCCTGGAGAAGGTTCCATGTGTGCTTGAGAAAAAGGTGAAATTCATCGTTTTGTGGTGAAATGTCCTATAGATATCAATTAGGTCTAACTGGTCTATTGTATCATTTAAAGTTTGTGTTTCCTTGTTAATTTTCTGTTTAGTTGATCTATCCATAGGTGTGAGTGGGGTATTAAAGTTTCCCACTATTATTGTGTTATTGTTAATTTCCCCTCTCATACTTGTTAGCATTTGTCTTACATATTGCAGTGCTCCTATGTTGGGTGCATATATATTTATGATTGTTATATCTTCTTCTTGGATTTATCCTTTGATCATTATGTAGTGTCCATCTTTGTCTCTTTTCACAACCTTTGTTTTAAAGTCTATTTTATCTGATACGAGTATTGCTACTCCTGCTTTCTTTAGGTCTCTTATTTGTATGGAATATTTTTTTCTGGCCCTTCACTTTCAGTCTGTATGTGTCCCTTTTTTCAAGGTGGTCTCTTGTAGACAACATATATAGGGGTCTTGTTTTTGTATCCATTCAGCCATTCTTTGTCTTTTGGTTGGGGCATTCAACCCATTTTTTACATTTAAGGTAATTATTGATAAGTATGATCCCATTGCCATTTACTTTATTGTTTTGGGTTGAGTTTATACACCCTTTCTGTGTTTCCTGTCTAGAGAAGATCCTTTAGCATTTGTTGAAGAGCTGGTTTGGTGGTGCTGAAGTCTCTCAGCTTTAGCTTGTCTGTAAAGCTTTTGATTTCTCCTTCATATTTGAATGAGATCCTTGCTGGGTAGAGTAATCTGGGCTGTAGGTTATTTTCTCTCATCACTTTACATATGTCCTGCCATTCCCTCCTGGCCTGAAGAGTTTCTATCGAAAGATCAGCTGTTATCCTTATGGGAATCCCCTTGTGTGTTATTTGTTGTTTTTCCCTTGCTGCTTTTAATATCTGTTCTTTGTGTTTGATCTTTGTTAATCTGATTAATATGTGTCTTGGGGTGTTTTGCCTTGAGTTTATCCTGTTTGGGACTCTCTGGGTTTCTTGGACTTGGGTGATTATTTCCTTCCCCATTTTAGGGAAGTTTTCAACTATTACCTCCTCAGGTATTTTCTCATGGTCTTTCTTTTTGTCTTCTTCTTCTGGGACTCCTATGATTCGAATGTTGGGGCATTTAACATTGTCCCAGAGGTCTCTAAGATTGTCCTCATTTCTTTTAATTCATTTTTTTCCTCTCTGTTTCATTTATTTCTACCATTATATCTTCTACCTCACTTATCCTATCTTCTGCCTCTTATTCTACTGTTGGTTCCCTCCAGAAGGTTTTTGATCTCATTTATTGCATTATTCATTATATATTGACTCTTTTTTATTTCTTCTAGGCCCTTGTTAAACCTTTCTTGCATCTTCTCAATCCTTGTATCCATGCTATTTATCTGTAACTCCATTTTGTTTCCAAGATTTTGGATCATTTTCACTATAATTATTCAGAAGTCTTTACCAGGTAGATTCCCTATCTTTTCCTCTTTTGTTTGGTTTGGTGGGCATTTATCCTATTCCTTTACCTGCTGGGTATTTCTCTGCCTTTTCATCTTGTTTATATTGCTGTGTTTGGGGTGGCCTTTCCGTATTCTGGCAGTTTGTGGAGTTCTCTTTATTATGGAGTTTCCTCGCTGTGGGTGGGGTTGGGCGGGTGGCTTGTTAAGGTTTCCTGGTTAGGGAAGTTTGTGTCAGTGTTCTGGTGGCTGGAGCTGGATTTCTTCTCTCTGGAGTGCAATGAAGTATCCAGTAATGTGTTATGAGATGTTAGCAGGTTTGGTGTGACTATGGGCAGCTTGTATATTGACGCTCAAGGCTATGTTCCTGTGTTGCTGGAGAATTTGCATGGTATGTCTTGCTCTGGAACTTGTTGGCCCTTGGGTAGTGCTTGGTTTCAGTGTAGGTATGGAGGCATTTGGTAAGCTCCTATTGATTAATGTTCCCTGGAATCAGGAGTTCTCTGGTGTTCTCAGGATTTGGACTTAAGCCTCCTGCCTCTGGTTTTCAGTCTTAGTCTTACAGTAGCCTCAAGACTTCTCCATCTATACAGCACTGATGATAAAACATCTAGGTTAAAGATGAAAAGTTTCTCTACAGTGAGGGACGCCCAGAGAGGTTCATGGAGAAGAGGGAGGAAGGAGACAGAGGTGACCAGGAGGAGAAGAGGGGGAATCAAAAGAGGCAAGAGCAAGCTAGTCAGTAATCACTTCCCTATGTGCTTTCCACAGTCTGGACCACTCAGAGATGTTCACAGAGTTATACAGAAAAGAGGGAGGAAGGAGACAGAGATGGCCAGGAGGATAAAAGGTGGGGGGGAATCAAAAGGAGAGAGACAGATCCAGCCAGTAATCAGTTCCCTAAGTGTTCTCCACAGTCCAGAGCATACAGTGAGATTCACAGAGTTGGGTAGAGAAGAGAAGGGGGAGGGAGGAGACAGAGGCGACCTGGTGGAGAAAAAGGAGAGTCCAAAGGGGGAGAGAGCAGTCAAGCCAGTAATCTCTCTCCCAAGTAAAAATGGGTACTGAAGATTGTGTTCTTAAGGATACAAAATTGATAACAAATACCAAAAAGCAAAGATTAAAAATCTAGAGTAGAGGTTGGATTCTCAAAAATACAATATTAAAGAAAATAACAAAGTCACAAAAATTATAAAATATATATATATACGAAGTTTGCTTTTAAAAATAGGGTCTTTTTTTTTTTACAAAGTAATAGTAGGTTATAAAAATGAAAATGAAAAAAATTTTTTTTCTAATTTAATAGTCAAAATATATCTAGGACTTTCTCTGGTAGTGTTGTGGTCAGTGTGGGGTCAGTTCATTTTCAGATAGCTCCTTGATTTGGCTTATACTTCTCAAGATCTATAGGCCCCTTCCTATGTAGTCGGTGCTAACTACAGGGTTTTAATCTATTGTACCTGTCACTTCCAAGGCGGTTCCCTCTGTTTTTAGCTTCGTTTGCTGGCCTCTTCAGTGTCTAATTTCCGCCCTGACACAAGGGGGCGGTGGTGGACACTTTTTAAGGCTCACTTGTTCAGTCGTGCTGTGGGGAGGGAGGAACACTGCAAACAAATAACACTGGCGTGTGCTCACAGTGTCTCAGCCACACTGGGTTTGCCCCCGCTCACTGCGTGTGTGCTTTCCCTGTCTACACTGCTTAGGCTCTAGGTTGCTCTGCTGGGAACTGTCTGAGGCCGGCCCTGGGTTGTATGCACTTCCCAGGTCTAAGCGCCTCAGGTTCAGGTACTCAGGTACTCCACAAAGGCGCAGACTTGGTTGGGCTTGCATTTTGTGCCCTTCCCATGTCCGAGCAGCTCAGGTGACCAGGTGCTTAGTGAGCGCGGTCGCTGCAACTTATCGCCTCCCCCATCCCTGCGACTCAGTTTTCTGGGTGTACAACTCGTGCACCTTCTCAGGTGTGCTGTGTCTCTCTTCTGGGGAGCTGATCTCTGGCTGCGACCGTCCCGGCAGATGTCGATCATCCCAAATCCCAAGAAGTCTTGGTTAGCAACGAAGCCTGCTTGCAGTTTGGTAGGTGATGCCTCTCTGGGGCTGTGATTGCCCCCTTCTGGCTCTGGCTGTCCTCACCTGCCTGTCTCTGGTGAGGGATGGACAGGTCTGCAGCCGGCTAGCTCTGCTCAATTCTTTGTTCTGTGAGCGGGCCTGGTGGTGTCTTATAATAGGGCTTTTCTCATAGCTATCCCACAGTCTGGTTTGCTATCTCAAGTTAGTTCCCTCAGATTGCCCTCGGGGCATTCAGGTCCGGTCCTTACTCTAAGCAACGCAGCCCCTGCCTCCCTGCCCAGCCCCGGCTTGCTAGTGGTGGATGTGGGCCTCTGCACTGCTTCTCCACTGGGAGTTACCGTTGGGCACATAATCTGTGGGCTTTAATTATTTAATTATTTATTTATTTATTTTTCCTCCTGGTTATGTTGCCCTCTGAGGTTCCAAAGCTCACCACAGACTCTCCAGTGAGAGTGTTTCCTGGTGTTTGGAAACTTCTCTCTTTTTTAAGACTCCCTTCCCCGGGACGGATCTCCGTCCCTACCTCTTTTGTCTCTCTTTTTATCTTTTACATTTTTTCCTACCTCCTTTCAAAGACAATAGACTGCATTTCTGGGTGCTTAATGTCCTCTGCCAGCATTCAGAAGTTGTTTTGTGGAATTTACTCAGTGTTCAAATCTTCTTTTGATGAATTTGTGGGGGAGAAAGTGGTCTTCCTGTCCTATTCCTCTGCCATCTTAGGACTTCCCCCTTAAATATTGTTTTTGCTTTAATATTCTTTCGCTTAGTGAAAGGCAAAGGAGAAAAGGAAAGATATACCTATTTGAATACAGATTCCAAATAATAGCACAGAGAGAAAAGAAAGCCTTCCTCAGTGATTAGTGCAGAGAAATAGAGGAAAACAATAGAATGGAAAAGACTAGAGATCTCTTCAAGAAAATTAGAGATACAAAGGGAACATTTCATGCAAAGATGGGCACAATAAAGGACAGAAATGATATGGACCTAACAGAAGAAGAAGATATTAAGACAAGGTGGCAAGAATACACAGAACTATACAAAAAAGATCTTGATGAAACACATAACCACGATGGTGTGATCACTAACCTAGAGCCAGATATCCTGGAGCGCAAGTCAAGTGGACCTTAGGAAGCATCACGACGAACAAAGCTAGTGGAGGTGACAGAATTCCATCTGAGCTATTTCAAATCCTAAAAGACGATGCTGTGAAAGTGCGCACTCAATATGCCAGCAAATTTGGGAAACTCAGCAGTGGCCATGGGACTGGGAAAGGTCAGTTTTCATTCCAATCCCAAAGAAAAGCAATGCCAAAGAATGTTCAAACTACTGCACAACTGCACTCATCTCACACGCAAGAAATGTAATGCTCAAAATTCCCCAAGCCAGGCTTCAACAATATGTGAACTGAGAACTTCCAGACATTCAAGCTGGATTTAAAAAAGACGAGGAACCAGAGACCAAATTGCTAGCATCTGCTAGATCATCAAAAAAGCAAGAGAATTCCAGAAAAACACCTATTTCTGCTTTACTGACTATGCCAAAGCCTTTGACTATGTAGATCACAACAAACTGTGGAAAATTCTTAAAGAGATGGGAATAAGAGATGGGAACACCAGACCACCCGACCTGCCTCCTGAGAAATCTGTATGCAGGTCAAGAAGCAACAGTTAGAACTGGATATGGAAAAACAGACTGGTTCCAAATCGGGAAAGGTATACATCAAGGTTGCATATTGTCACCCTGCTAATTGCAGAGTATATCAAGTGAAATGCCGGGTTGAATGAAGCACAAGCTGGAATCAATATTGCCAGGAGAGATATGCAGATGACACCACCCTTATGGCAGAAAGCAAAAAAGAACTAAAGAGCCTCTTGATGAAAGTGAAAGAGGAGAGTGGAAAAAGTTTGCTCAAAGCTCAACCAACATTCAGAAAACTAAGATCATGGCATTCAGTCCCATCAGTTCAGTTCAGTTCAGTTCAGTCGCTCAGTCGTGTCTGACTCTTTGCGACCCCATGAATTGCAGCACACCAGGCCTCCCTGTCCATCACCAACTCCCAGAGTTCACTCAGACTCACGTCCATTGAGTCAGTGATGCCATTCAGCCATCTCATCCTCTGTCATCCCCTTCTCCTCCTGCCCCTAGTCCCTCCCAGCATCAGAGTCTTTTCCAATGAGTCAACTCTTCACATGAGGTGGCCAAAGTACTGGAGTTTCAGCTTTAGCATCATTCCTTCCAAAGAAATCCCAGGGTTGATCTCCTTCAGAATGGACTGGTTGGATCGCCTTGCAGTCCAAGGGACTCTCAAGAGTCTTCTCCAACACCACAGTTCAAAAGCATCAATTCTTCAGCGCTCAGCCTTCTTCACAGTCCAACTCTCACATCCATACATGACCACAGGAAAAACCATAGCCTTGACTAGACAGACCTTAGTTGGCACTTCATGGCAAATAGATGGGTAAACAATGGAAACAGTGACAGACTTTTATTTTCTTGGGGCTCCAAAATCACTGCAGGTAGTGACTGCAGTCATGAAATTAAAAGATGCTTGCTCCTTGGAAGAAAGGCTATGACCAATCTAGACAGCATATTAAAAAGCAGAGACATTACTTTGCCCTCAAGGGTCCATCTAGTTAAAGCTAAGGTTTTTTCAATAGTTCTGTATGGACGTAAGAGTTGGACCATAAAAAAAGCTGAGCACCAAAGAATTGATGTTTTTGAACTGTGGTGTTGGAGAAGACACTTTTGAGAGTCCCTTGGACTGCAAGGAGATCCAACCAGTTAATCGTAAAGGAACTCAGTCTTGAATATCCTTTGGAAAGACTGATCCTGAAGCTGAAACTCCAGCATTTTGGCCACCTGATGCAAAGAACTAACTCATTGGAAATGACCCTGATGCTGGGAAAGATTGAAGGCACAAGAAGGGGACAACAGAGGATGAGATGGTTAGATAGCATCACTGACTTGATAGACGTGAGTCTGAGCAGGCTTTGGGAGTTGGTGATGGACAGGGAAGCCTCATGTGCTGTAGTCCATGGGATCGCAAAGAGTCAGACACGACTGAATGACTCAACTGAACTGAACTATTGTTTTAAACTATTTCAGTTTCAAAATGATTATCTCTGTCTGGTATATACAACATTCTGCTAACAAGAATATATGATAAGCCACAACATTAAAAATACATTAAGACTGGACAAATAAAATCTTTGCTTTATATGAGATTATAAAATTTTAAATATTGTTTTCTTTACCTCACATGTCAGACATAGTTATTTCTTTAGTATAAAAGACTATAATTTGTTTGAAAAAATTTCTAACTATTGTCAAGGACTAAAAATCAGTCCTAAATCTATAATTGAATGAGAACAGATGTTTAAATGGAGTGCTAAGACCACTTTACTGATTTTGTAAACAACTAGAATGGATAGAGCCTCTTAATCCAAAATAACAAAATGGGCTCTCAAACCAAAATCATATTACAAGGCATACAGTATGATCGACATATTAGTTATATAAAGACTATGAGCTTGAGGAAAATTATGGAAGGGAGTGTTGGCCTACTTTAAAATCAGTTGTTTTCGATTATTTTTTAAGTTACTCCAGCAACCTATTTAAAGGCCTACTCACAAATGGTCTCTATCTTTTCATTTCACTAAGACAAGAATACTTTATGTGTATGAAAGTAACAAAATTATTACTCCACTTCTTAAGTATTTATCTTTAAAAAAATTTTTACATGAATTTTTCCTAATCTAGACCAATGTTTTCTTTACATTATTTTGCATCTTATTTCTTAGAAGCCTTTGGATTCTGCTAATTTCTTAGCCACTCCTGGTGACTAGTCATTGGTTTTGACATGTTAGTAAATGATCTGACGTATCTGGCAATGATTCTCATCAAAGTTTCACATCTGAATCACTAGACAGAAGCACTAGTTCAGCTTCAGTCCTGAAGGGAAGTGAAAGTTGCTTAGTCTTTTCTGACTCTTTGTGACTCATGGACTATATAGCCCACCAGGCTCCTCTGTCCATGGAATTCTCCAGGCCAGAATACTGGAGTGGGTAACTGTCCCTTCTACAGGGCATCTTTCCAACCCAGGGACTGAATCCAGGTCTCACACACTGCAGGTGGATTCTTTACCAGCTGAGCCACCATGGAAGCCCTGTGCTACGGAATTAGAATTTCTAACAAGAGAACCTAACCATATGTATTTTTTACCCTCCCCAGATAATTCTGAGCCCCTATTTAAGCAGCACTACCTCTAAGGTATAATTTGACAAAAGGCCCTCATAAGATAATCTAGTACAAACTATATTGCTAAAGTCACAAACCAGGGCTTCTCTCGTGGCTCAGTAGTAAGGAACCCACTTCCCAATGCAGCAGACAGGTTCCATCCTTGATCCAGGAGAATCCCACATGCTGTGGAGCAACTAAGCCCTGCACCACAACTACTGAGCCTGTGCTCCAGAGCCTGGGAGCCACAACTAGGGAAGCCCATGCACCCCACATCCTGTGCTCTGCAAAAAAAGAAGCAGGGAGAAGCCTGTCCATCGCAACTAGAGTAAGCCCTGCTCGAGCTCTGCTCGTCGCAACTACAGAAAAGCCCGAGTAGCAACAAGACCCAGCACAACCAAAAGTGAATACAAACAAACAAAATTTTTAAAAAACTAAGACACTTTGTAGTTAAAAAAAAAAAAAAATACCCCAAACACTATTTAATGAACACTAGCAATAATGGAAAACCCTGAAATCAAAAATTCTTGTTAATTTAGTACCTGTTTTGATACAGTGTAATCCAAACATTCTCTAGGATAGACCAGATTTCTTGATGCCTGCTGGGTTGGGGAGGATAAGAACCGGGGAAAACGGTGATTTCTTGGTTATCAGATTTCATCAGAGAATTATCTTCCTGGCTTTTACCCGGGATATTTTTCGAAGAATTTTGCTTAAGTTTTGCCTTGCCCTGGGGAAATAAGAATTACATAATATGCAGCTAGTCCTTCACTAGTAAGTGAGAGAGAAAGAATGCCAACTGTAGATCACAAATGTTCTGACTTTCTTGGAAGTGCTATTTACTCTTTGTCCTTGATTATGTACAGAATATTATCAGAATAGAATCAGAGCTAAAAATTTTTTTCTTTTCCACTTATATGAAACAGTATTTCCAATTTATTTATTACGGAGTATAGAAGTAGAATTCTACTTGTAAGGGATTAAGAAATAAGTGAGCAAAGAAATAGGAACAATGGTTCTATACTGCTCTTTTAAGAAGTTTGGTAGCTGATAGAAGGAGATGGTACAGTAAATAGCACGACCAATTAAAAATATTTAAGAACAGATCTGAGCATATTTCTAAACAGTGTGAAAAAGCAATATCATTGATTCAAATGATATTTTCTTAAAAAAAATCACCCTGGGTGAAAATATTAACTTAGGTGAAAAATACATATGATAGAATGGAAAAAAGTTTTTAACTATGAGTTTATTGAGTTTGTTGACTTGGCTCATCTATAACATCTTTGTGAATTTAAAATCACTCTGTTTCTTTAGGTTTCCTTTGCTGATAAAAGTATGATTTCAAACATTAGCTTCATGCTTATCAAATTAAAAAAAAAGGAAATTTCCAAAACTATAACAACAGTTGATAGTTACTAAGCATTTCTTATGTATAGGAATTTTCTAAGAACTTTATATCTATTTAGCTCATTTAATCCTCACAATTATTGTATGAAGGAGAAACTATGATTATCTACATTTTATTGAGGCAAAGAAAGGATGAATAAGTTATGCAGGGTCACACAACTGGTAAGAGGCATGAACAGAATCTGACCTTTAGTATAACTGAATGAAGTATATATGAATGTGGTTATATTCTCTCTCCAGCTCATAAAGGTAAACATTACCCTTTTATTTCTTTTCAGGAAGGAAGAAAACTGCCTGTTTACATTAATTATGAATTTAATAAATACACATGAATGGAAATATGAATTTTGTTTTGAGATAAATGTGTTTAATCATCACATAATGCTTTTTCTCAGCTTTCAAACAGAAGTGTATACAACATACAAATAGGCTGCTTTATCAAACACTTACATAGCACTTACTATGTGCTAGGCTCTACAAATATCAATTTAATTCTCATGACAGTTCTAAGGCAGAGATTATTATACTCTTTCTTATAAAAGAAGGGATTAAGGCTCTGAGAGGTTAAATAACCAGAAATTAAAAACACAACTAGTCAGGATGGGAAGTCTGAGGCACATAAGTCTAAAATTTATTAAAAAGACTTATTTTAAATAGTCTATCATTCTGGAAGGGCAAGTTTTTTTTTATGATGTTAAAAGGTTCATAAGAGAAAAAATATATATCCTTTCCTCTACCCCATTTATATAAAAATCTGGAAAATGACATTACTTAACTTTCCATCTTGGTTTCTCAGAATCAAATGAATAATGAATATTTCTCTTTTCCTGATTTTCTACACTTGGTAAATTAAGATAAGGGGGATTTTTTTTTTTTTTTTACAGTTACTATACTTAGATATTCTATTTCTGGAGGTAATCTCTTTCTTTTCATTGTTCAAATTAGTGACACATAACTAAGTATTCAGGTCATAAATCAGATGTACTCTACAAAATAACTGCTATTGAGAGTACATTTGAAAAGCCCAAGCTAAATCACAATGTTCTTGACTGACTTAGACAATAAATTGTTGTATAAGCAATACTTGAAAGCACTAATTGTGGAAAAAACCCAAGTTGTTTCAAACAATCAGACTAATGCTTAATGTTGAGGGAAAAGTACTAAAGAGAATACTAAATTTTTTGTCCCTTGTCTTCTTGAATCTCTTGCTAATGTGACAACTAGAAAATCAGGATCCAAGAATAAATAACTTACTAAATAACAAGCCAATATGTTTACAAGTAGGCAATATATAACAGGCATACATTTATGCGACAAACACCATTAGATTTTAATATCAAACTTTTCATGGAAGAAAACTCCCATGGCTAGGTTTCCAACTGATAAAAGAATCTTGATATCATTTTTATCTCAATCATTCCTAATTTTTTTATTCTCAATAATTTTCATTCAAAGGCTGCTAAGACCGTAAGTATCCTAAACTTTCCATCTTGTTCACCATGGTTGTTTCACTAAAGATGGGGTTTTAGGGCTCAGTTCTGTGAGAGAAAGGATAATGAGCTCTTCCCTACACAATTCAATTAAAATATTCAAGCTGCAACTCCTAAATTTCCAGGTCCTTCTTCCCTACTGAAGACTCTAAAAGTCACACTTGCCATTTAAAAGAATAAGTACCAATGTTCTGGTCATCTTAAACCAAAAGATTATTCACCCCTTAAATCAATTCTTTCCTCAAGAAATAACATATATTTCCTGTTAGTTTATCAAAAAGATGCTTCTTTTAGTCTTAAGCAAGTTAAATTCTTTCCTCAGTAACTATGGCTAAGTTTAGTATCATCTAATCCTTTCATTACTTCATAGGTACCAGGGCCTATGTTACCAGAAAAAAAAAACCACAGAGAAAAACCTGGCCAACTCAATAGTTCAAAGGAAAAAAGATATGACACACACATACACACATATATATATATTAGACGAAAGTATCATTGATATCTAACAATGTAATTGTGATGCTGACTTTTTTGAACTGTTTCAGGCATATAAAATGACCTGAATTTTATAGATTTGAAATCAGAAGACTCTAGAAATATAGTATTACTAAGAACAAAACTCACATAGTTATTTTAAAGGGGCAAAAAGGCATCAGTGCTAGGCAGACTGCATAAGAATCACATGAGGAGACCTGTTAAAAAATTGGTAGGTCAACTGGCAAAGTTTGAATACAGTCTGTAGGTTAGATAATTGGATTATGTCAATATTAATTTCCTGATTAATTATACTAGTTATATAAGATATCCTTATTCATTAGGAAATATATATATATGGAAATATTTGGGGTAAAAGGGGATAATATGTGCAACATACTCTTAATTTAGAAAAAATATTCTGGATAGATAAGTAGACTGGTAGGTAGAAGACAGAAAATAATAAAAGCAAATGTGATAAAAGGTTAACACTGGGAAATGGGGGTAAAGGACACATACGAGAATTCTTTATATTACTCTTGTAATTTTCTTATAAGTTTGAAATTATTTTAAAATAAAACACGAATCAAGAACAAAAACACTTCTGGGCACCACTGACAGAAATTTTACTCAGTAAGGGGCATGGCATCTGCACGCTTAAAAAATTTTCTGAAGTATTTTGATGCAGGCTGTGATCCACTGGTCAGGAGCACTGAAAAATGAGTAGTCAGGCAACAATGCATAGTTCTCTTCTATTCATAAATGAAACAATATGAAATCCCAACAACTGCTGTGACACTGCTTCCATAGGAGTATGAATATTTTATAACCTGTAATAAGGATTGTTCAGTCTCCATTCAATTCACTTAATATTTACTTAATGCTTTTAGTATGTTAGAGTAAGTTAAATTTCTTACCTACTGTTATCTGATAAATACATTCTTATAACATATATGATTATTCTAAATGTCATTCTAAAGGTATCGTACCTCTGCAAATGTTTGGAGTAGTTTGTTTACTTGAGCAAAGGCCTGTGGAAGAATACCATCATAATTTGACCTTGTACTGAAAGCATGTAGCAAACTTTCAGAATCCTGAAGCAGGAATTTCACTGTTGTAAAATCCACTGCTTTGTTAGCTGGTAACAGAAAATTAAGAAGGAAAAAATATGTAAGAATGAGTATACAACACAAAAATGCTTTTGAAAAATCAATCTAATAACAACTAAGAAATTTAAAGAGAGTACACATTTATATCTACAGGCTCCTAATTTATCTCTCTGGTGTGAAAAACCATGATGAGACTTAGTTTTAAACAAAGTTCTTGGAGTTGATTCTGGCATTCTGTGAAGCTGGCCTTCCATATTCGTAAGTTTTCACATGTACAGTTTCCATCAACTATAGGTCAAAAGTATTTGGGGGAAAAAAGTTCTATCATGTTCCAAACAGCAAAACATGAATTTGCTGTGTACTGGCACCTATTCACAGAGCATTTACATTACATTAGGTATTACAAGTAATCTAGAGATGATTCAAAGTTTATTGGAAAATATGTGTAAGTTATATACAAATACTATGCCATTTTATACAAGGGACTTGAGCATGGAGAATTCTGCTATCCTCAGGGGTCCTGGAACCAATTTCCTGTGGATACTGAGACTATACTCAGATTCCAAAATTTCCCTCAAAACAGTCAACTTCAAAGTAAAAGTGAAATGCACAAGTTACTACATACAAAATAGACAAATAACAAGGCCCTACTGAATAGGATAGGGAACTATATTCAATACTCTTCAATAAACCACAATGTAAAGAATATGCATATATATGTATTATGCTGTATACCAGAAACTAACACAACATTGTAAATCAACTATATTCCAATTATACTTCAATTTTTAAAATTAACAGTAAAATGAAAGAATGTTATACTCTTCAGAAGAGATAATCACCAAACAAATCTGAGTTAAACTACAGATTTTCAAAACTGAAGTTGTTTGTATACAGATTACTCTTGAGACATCACAGTGTCACATTTTGGTGGTGAGCACTTAAATTATATGCAGTACCTTTCATAATCAACTCAGTTATCATGTAGTGATTTATCTTCAAATCCCATCACATGAAATATAATACCAGATTTATTGAAAATGTGTTCTCTCTGGACGCAATACAATTTCAGCGAAAAATAAACAGTTTGGGTTAACAGTGAGCTACGGGCAAAAGAAGCTAATAGAACTTTTCCCCCTTAAATTAGCGAAGTGAGTTAATCTATAGATAATAATTTAAAGATGTAACATTTTTGTCTCAAGGAACTAAACTTGCTTACAATAAATTCTCAAACCAATTACGAGAAGTGGTAACAATAAAAGATTCAAAGTTATGAACAATGAAGTTAAACAACTTTCTAATGTTACCAAAATTCAGAATAGAAAAAATTATCTCTATTATTAAGATAGAATACTGCATAACAGTTTTCACAGTGCAATGTGTTTCCTTTGTTTTCTTTTAGGTTCACAGCTTCAGAAATTCTATTTTATTCTGAAACACTGGCACTATGAGTTTAAAAAAAATAGTTTTTCTGTGTAACTTACATAACAAACATTTGCTTGTGAAATACTGAAAGGTTAAATGAAAATAAAAGGTGGATTTTCATAATTAATTACTCAATATTCTGAAATTCTGATCTAATGTGATGGTTACAGCCAAGTTTCTGGCTACCCTTTTATTAAGCAAACAGTGCATCTCCTTACAAAACACTTTCAGTTATTTTTAAAATCAAAGACTAGTTCAAATTCCTGTGGGAAAATTAGAGATAAGAGATGCTACAGAGGACAGAAAGGAGGTAAATCTCCTCAGAGGAGGCAGTTGGGCACAACTTCTTTTAATGATGCTTCTCCAGTGTAGTCTGTTTGATAGGGCTGAAATCCGTGAATTAATCATTTTATTTCATCTTAAAAGAATTTTTTACTAAAGATTAAGGCAAAAGTATAATGTCAATGATCAATTCAGTACTCAGACAAAGCATAAAAAAAATCTACAAGGCTGAAATAATTTAATGTTTATATAAGGTCAATAATTATTTAGGTTAAAATAAATACAGACAATGAAGTCAGAAAAAGCTACTACTCATTTTCTACATAATTTTCTATGAATTGATCTAAAGTGACATGCTTGATATAGTAAGTTAAACACACGTATAATTCAACAGCTGCAGATACTATTAAAAGATTATAAACAGAATTACCTGTAATTTTTTCTATTTCAAAATTATTTTAGAGCAGAAGGCATTTTTATAACTCTATTACATATCATTCACAAGTCAGTAAACATTAGGCATTGGATTCTTCTAGATCAAAGATCAATAAATTAAGATTATACAATAATCCTCCAGATGAGTTTTTAATGAAAGGAACGGTCATATCTCTTCACTTCTCTTGTTATTAAAGAAAAATAGAACTACTGACTACTACCTCTAAAGTTCCATCTAAGCACAACAAAACTGCCCAGCCTTGGAAAACAGACAAATGGAAGATGGCAACTAGATATCCCATTTTTGAAACCAAGTCTTACTTAAGATCACACATGGTTTATGGACTTCCTCTTTTGACAGAAGCAACAAAATTATGTCCCTAGTAAAAGATATGAACACTGTTTCTATATATCTTTTAAGATGCTTTGAAGACATGTCCAATATGTCATTGCTTAATAATAATACCCCTAATAAATATTTTCTAGTTAAAGGTCAATGCCTGGAAAGTGTATTTTTATTTTAAAAATCAGTAACTTTAAAAAATAAATATTCATGGAAGTTTAAGTTCCCTGGGGAAATTTGTAAAGATATAAAACATTTTCAGAGTTTACACTTCAGGGGAAAAGAGAAGTGGTATATCCGGCCTAGAATGTTTTTGTTTTATCTTAGCTGTTAGGAAGCTTAGTGCTAAAATCTGTGTTCAAGTACTGCAATAATTGTTTGCACATGTTTTATAGTAAAAATATCTCTTTGGTTCTTCTTCACTACCTGGCTCTTGCACCTTTAAGCCTAACTTAAACTCTCTTGTACTCAGGTGGTCCTTTAAAGGCCCATCTATACTCAGTTATTTTTAAAAAGTAGACAGGATATAACTAATACATAAAATAGATCACTTCATGAGGAGTTTGAGAAAAGTCAAGAACTAACTGAACATCCTAATAATGGTTTATACAGCAAAAGAAATGGAGCTGTTCACTATGGACAAATCACTTACTCTTTCAAAGCTAGTTTCCTTAATGATAAAACACAGACTTTAATAACATTTATTTAGTCGCTAAGTCATGTTGGACTCTTTTGCGACTCCATAAACTATAGCACATAAACACACTAGCAAAGTAATGCTCAAAATTCTCCAAGCCAGGTTTCAGCAATACGTGAACCGTGAACTTCCAGATGTTCAAGCTGGTTTTAGAAAAGGCAGAGGAACCAGAGATCAAATTGCCAACATCTGCTGGATCATTGAAAAAGGAAGAGAGTTCCAGAAAAACATCTATTTCTGCCTTATTGACTATGCCAAAGCCTTTGACTGTGTGGAGCACAATAAACTGTGTAAAATTCTGAAAGAGATGGGAATACTAGACTACCTGACCTGCCTCTTGAGAAACCTGTATGCAGGTCAGGAAGCAACAGTTAGAAGTGGACATGGAACAACAGGCTGGTTCCAAATAGGAAAAGGAGTACATCAAAGCTGTATATTGTCACCCTCCTTATTTAACTTATATGCAGAGTACATCATGAGAAACGCTGCACTGAAGGAAGCACAGCTGGAATCAAGATTGCTGGGAGGAATATCAATAACCTCAGATATGCAGATGATACCATCCTTATGACAGAAAGTGAAGAAGAACTAAAGAGCCTCTTGATGAAAGTGAAAGAGGAGAATGGAAAAAGTTGGCTTAAAGCTCAACATTCAGAAAAGTAAGATCATGGCACCTGGTCCCATCACTTCATGGCAAATAGATGGGGAAACAGTGGAAACAGTGACTGACTTTCTTTTTCTGGGCTCCAAAATCACCACAGATGGTGACTGCAGCCATGAAATTAAAAGATGCTTACTCCTTGGAAGGAAAGTTATGACCAACCTAGATAGCATATTCAAAAGCAGAGACATTACTTTGCCAACAAAGGTCCGTCTAGTCAAGGCTATGGTTTTTCCAGTAGTTATATATGGATGTGACAGTTGGACTTATATATAAAGAAAGCTGAGCGCCAAAGAATCGATGTTATCGAACTGTGGTGTTGGAGAAGACTCTTGAGAGTCCCTTGGACTGCAAGGAGATCCAACCAGTCCATCCTAAAGGAGATCAGGCCTGGGTGTTCATTGGAAGGACTGCTGTTGAAGCTGAAACTCCAATACTTTGGCCACCTGATGCAAAGAGCTAACTCATTTGAAAGGATCCTGATGCTGGGAAAGATTGAGGGCAGGTGGAGAAGGGGATGACAGAGGATGAGATGGTTGGATGGCATCACCAACTCAATGGACATGGGTTTGGATGGACTCTGGGAGTAGGTGATGGACAGGGAGGCCTGGCGTGCTGCAGTCCATGGGGTCGCAAAGAGTCGGACACGACTGAGTGGCTGAACTGAACTGAAACTGTAGCCCACCATTAGATCAGTGCTTTTCACATCTTTGGCTTCCTGGCAGAAAAACTTTTTCTTTTTTAATCATACATGGAATCTCTCTACATAAATAAAAGAAAGCTGAATAGCTAAAGTTGGGGTTGAAGGCCAAAAGCACACTATTATCAGGCTCCCCATCAACCTTTCTACCCCTAATCTCTGGCAACTCCAGAAACACTTCAAGAAGGTTCTGTGTTATACAGTTTAAGAAACTACCAACTAAATGTTGATTCTAGTCTCTTGTGGTTCTAAAATTCATTATGCACCAAAGCCAAAGGATTCCTACCCCTTATCCATGTATTTTAAGTAGAAATCTTGATTAACTATTTGAACATCAAAAATGATACTATGGAACAGTCACAATCTCTATGAACTCCGTCCATTCATCTAGCTGCCATAAATTTTCTTAAGAAATTAAAAGTGTAAATGGTTAAGAACTGTTTGAAAATTTTTTTATTAATTCATCTTCACATTCCATGGGATATATTTATTATTCTGACTTTAATACAATACTTCCAAAGACAAAATGAAAGATGCATACCTTTACGGAGATTTTCATATAGACTCTCAATGGTTAAGAGCAAGTTCTTTTCCATAACTAATCCAAATACAGCCAACCAATGTTTTCTAAAGCACTGTAATAAATGTATTAGAGTCCATGGAGGTTTCAAGTACAGCATCTAGAGAAAAACAGCATTATTGATGAATTTATTATTCTATTATTTTAAAGTACCTATTTAGGAATTCCTACATAGATATCTAGACAAGACATAATTGAATTCTTCTTAAACTAAAAGATGTAGCCAGTCACAATCTTAAAATGCCCATTCCACTGAAAACTGCTTTTATAAAATTCATAATAGTAGTAATACTTATAGTTTCAGAAACTATGTGTGCCAAAAGAAAGCATAGTTTTAATCAGAAAAACTACAGTTCTAGTCAGCAAAAGTTGTCATCTACCCCTCAACATGGTCATTTCTACAACAAAATCAATCTAATTTCCTAAAACTAGAGAAAAACATCTATACAGAAAAGAATTTTCCTTAAAGGCATGTTTATAAAGAAAACTCATCATTAAGTACTACAAGATCAGTACATCCTTTCTTCAATCATTCATATGCAATCACTTTATTAGACTCTATTATGAAATCTAATTTACGTCAACCTTCCTAGAATCTGATCATTCTTCAACATCTTGGTTTAACACTTGATAGTATAATCAAGCCACACTGACAAATATTAGAATCTCACTGAATATCTGGGATAGATACAATTGATAGGGAATAAACTTTCTCTTAATGATAAATGTGAATAGCAAACAAACATTAAACTAAGAAGGCCACTATTTCCAAATGTGATGTTTACCTATTATAGAAAAGATGTGAATCTAAAGAAAATTCAAAATATTTTACTAATACCAAATTTACACTCTGATTCTCAAACTTATATCACATAAGCCACAATATAGACATTTTGACTCAAATAAACTAAAAATGAGACATTTTCTTTCAATTTAAGCTCCATGGAGGAAATGTCTAACAAATGGTAGACACCCAATAAATATTTGTTCACTGAAAAAATGAATGATAAAAAACAGTCCTAATCTTTAGGAAATGTCCATCAGTTAGTTTTTAAAGTTATTCTAAAAACTTCAAGAAAAATATTAATGTGATATCAATTATTACAATAAAACATATATTTTATACAAATAGTATTTCTTAAAATAAGGCAACAAATCTTTAGCAATAAAAAAGAAACCTTTAACTAAGCATTCAAATAATCACCTCCATCCAGAGGTTTCCAAAAGCAATTTTCATTTCTGTTTCTAATATGGAAGATAAAGCTGTTCCAAGAGATCTTTCGAGATCAGATACAATCTTTTCAAGTAGAAGGGGTAGTCCAGAGTTTGTAGATTCTTTTTCATGGCTCTCCTCCAAAGGTGTTGTTTCTTCAAAACAAACAGTTACAAGCTTTATTTAGGACGTTAATAGTAAATATTTTACACATATAATTAGTATTTGGCCATAAATAATAAATATTTAATGGATATAATTAGTATTTGAATCTAGAGTAGAAATGAATATTTTTAAAACAAGATTTTGGGGAGTTCGCTAGTGGGCTATGGTTAGGATCCAGGCTTTCACTTGCCCTGGCCCTGGTTCAATCCCTGTTCGGGGGAACACTTGCAAGCCATGTGGCATGGCCAAAAATAAATAAATAAAGAGTATTTAGAAATATTTATATAGCTGTTTTTAGATGCAAACATTACATTAGTAAATGCTTTATCTTTTTGACAAAAGGCAATGAAACGTTTTTACTAAAATAGAAATTTGAAAGAAGAAAAGGAATTTGAGAAATGTATATATTTTAACCTTACATTATTTAAAAAATTAAAAATTAAAATAATTCTTTACATCTATTAATATTTATAATAGAAAACCAAGAACTATGGACAAAATGTGTTTACTTCCAAAAATCATAAACATAACTCACATCAATAAATTGTCTTGAAAAGACTAGAATCTCTGACTTAACTACCTATACACCTTCACCTTCTAATATTAGTTTTGATTATTTTCATTTACATTATTTCATTATAATTACTATTTTGACACCTGCAAACAACTGCAATTTCTTTATGGCAAATTTCAAAATATTAAGGGGATTACCTCTATGAATATGAAGCAAAAATTTAAAATGTCAGTAATAAAATGAGCAAATCAAAAGCATATTTCCCTTGAAAAACTATAAAGTAGAATATTCTGTAACTGCCTCTAAAGGCCATTTAGAGTATTATGACAAAGGAAACTTTATTAACAAAAAGGTCAAATAAGCACCAAATAAGTAGCATATACTCAAATGAATATATGAAGCATATGTATATGCTACTATAAACTTCAATACTTATTTTTCCCTCAGAAGGAAATGGTGAGATATGTTTTTAAATAATGTGTATATTAGTTTAAATTTAAAAACATTACCCCTAGAGTCCTTCAAGTCCATTACTGTTTTACTATGTTAATAGAAAGTTATGAATATGAAAGTAATGTTAAGAATAAACTATTTTCCCTACCTCAAATGGATATTTCTTATAGCTACCATTAATTTAAAAGGTATCCTCTGTGAAAGAAAAAATAGGATTCACATGGTGATTACAAATATATAAAAATGTATATGAGTGTACAGACAAAAATACAAATTAATTTGTAACAGTATATATAGAAGGCAATCATGTATGCTTTTTCTTGGATCACCATTATAATATTCATTCATTTCTACCATTTATGTGCCAGCAAATACTTCAAACAATGTTTCTTTAAATGTACAAAATAAAAATCTACCATTAATTCCAACTGTTGTCAATATTCTTAGTACACAAAATAAGATATACTTCTAATTATTTGTAGTAAGAATACTACCTGCTTTCAATTGTTGTTTAGATATACAAGGCTGATGACATACATCTGTGTTCAGAGATAAATTTAATAACTCTGCACTCAATTCTTCTTTACTGAGTGACTTCACACCACTTATTAGGCCTTTGTTTCTTAAATTTCTATCATCCCTAGGTTGGATTAGGAGGAAAAAATATTTTATTTTTTATAAGACAAATCGTATGGCAACTAAAATCACATGGAATCTAATCAGAGGCTGGTGATTCTCAGTACATATATTAACAAAGGATAACTTTTTAATGCAGAAGATAAATTATCATATACTAGAGGCATATCATCTTAGCTTTTGAGAATAATTATTATTGTTACATGTTGAATGTTTTCCTGGTATCGGGAACTATGCTAAGCACTTTATATATATCAATCCATTTAATTCTCACAACAAACTTCTTAGGTAGGAGTGGTACTAATTTTTATCCCCATTTCACACATAAGAAACTTAAGTATAAAAAGGTTAAGTAACTTGTCCAAAGTTATACCTGGTAAGTGGGAGGTGGATTTGAACACAAGAATATGATCATCCTAAGAAAAATAAGCATTAAGAGCCATAATAAAATAAATGATTTACAAAGGGTAGGCAATTACAAATTTATTTAGAGTGGGCCTAAGACAAATGACCTGCCTCTTGAGAAACCTGTATGCAGGTCAGGAAGCGACAGTTAGAACTGGACATGGAACAATAGACTGGTTCCAAATAGGAAAAGGAGTATATCAAGGCTGTATATTGTCACTCTGCTTATTTAACTTATATGCAGAGTACATCATGAGAAACGCTGAACTGGAAGAAACGCAAGCCGGAATCAAGATTGCCAGGAGAAATATCAATAACCTCAGATATTCAGAGGATACCAGGCTTATCACAGAAAGTGAAGAAGAGCTACAGAGCCTCTTGATGAAAGTGAAAGAGGAGAGTGAAAAAGTTGGCTTAAAAGCTCAACATTCAGAAAACTAAGATCATGACATCCAGTCCCATCAATTCACGGCAAAACAGATGGGGAAACAGTGGAAACAGTGACTGACTTTCTTTTTCTGGGCTCCAAAATCACTGCAGCTGGTGACTGCAGCCATGAAATTAAAAGATGCTTACTCCTTGGAAGAAAGGTTATGACCAACCTAGACAGCATATTAAAAAGCAGAGACATTACTTTGCCAACAAAGGTCCGTCTAGTCAAGGCTATGGTTTTACCAGTGGTCATGTATGGATGTGAGTTGGACTATAAAGAAAGCTGAACACCAAAGAACTGATGCTTTTGATCTGTGGTGTTGGAGAAGACTCTTGAGAGTCCCTTGGACTGCAAGGAGATCCAACCAGTCCATCCTAAAGGAGATCAGTCCTGGGTGTTCACTGGTAGGACTGATGTTGAAGCTGAAACTCCAATACTTTGGCCACCTGATGTGAAGAGCTGACTCATTGGAAAAGACCCGGATGCTGGGAAAGATTGAGGGCAGGAGGAGAAGGGGACGACAGAAGATGAGATGGTTGGATGGCATTACCGACTCAATGGACATGAGTTTGGGTGGACTCCGGGAATTGATGATGGACAGGGAGGCCTGGCGTGCTGCGGTTCATGGAGTCGCAAAGAGTCGGACATGACTGAGTGACTGAACTGATGACTGAAGACAAATGATATGAATTTGCTATATGCTGTAGGAAGCCAGGATGATTAGAAATAGTGGATAAGACCAGTTTACGTGGCTACAGAGAAAGTCAAGAACATTAATAAGTGGAAAGAGATTAAAGGGCTTCAGTGCAGAAATGACATCAGATCTGTGTTTACCAAACTGTTGTTCTTGAGACTAGCAGGCTTCCAGCTTCTGTTAATGGCAGAGTAGCTTGGTCAGACTAACTTCCCATAGAGAGAATTAGAAAATCTAGACCAAAAACAACAACAAAGGCAAAATCTATTTGAAGGCACTAAAGGGCAATAAAGTGAAGGTAGAAGGTGGAAGGGAATGTACACTTAAGACACAGACCCTGCAAAGGTTAAGAGCACACTTTTCTATCTTTTTGCCTGAGGGCATTCCCCAACTTATCAATGCTTTAGGACAGAAAGTCAGAGCCTTTGTGGCTTGAAATGTCAGAAGGCAATGTTAGGTAGCACAGGCCAAAACATATGGATAGTTAAGGGGAAACTGAAGAAGGGCGGAAATCACAGAGTTGAGTCCTAAAATGTGCATATAAATTCAACCCAGAAAAAAAGCAATATACTTCCAAGAGACACATCAATCAATAGAACCAGACTCAGATATGAGACAGATGTTGAATCTGACAGGAAATTTTAAAGAATTTAGATTAACGTGTTAAAGGCTCTAATGGAAAAGGTGCATGCATGTGTGCTAAGTCTCTTCAGTCGTGTCCAACTCTTTGTCACCTTGCGCACTGCAGCCCACCAGGCTCCTCTGTCCATGGGACTCTCCAGGCTAGAATACTGGAGCAGGTTGCCAAGCCCTTCTTCAAGGGATCTTCCCCACCCAGGGATCGAACCCACATCTCTTACAGCTCCTCCTTTGGCATGCGGGTTCTTTACTATTAGCGCCACCTGGGAAGCTCAACAGAAAAGGTGAACAGCATGTAAAACCAGACAGAAATTAAAAATGCCTTCAACAAGCTCCTCAGTAGACCCAACACAGGTGAAGAAAGACCAAACATTAAGACAGGTCAAAAGAAATTATCCAAACTGAAACAAAAATGAAGAAAATGTTAAAAAATATATATGTAAGAGCTGTTGGACAATATCAAATAGTCAAATATATAGGCATGTATTAGTTGTCTATTGGGTGTGTAACAATTTATCCCCAAAACTCAGTAGTGTGAAAAAAACATTTATTATCTCACACAGTTTCTGAAAGTGAGGGATCTGTGAGCAGCTTGACTGAATGGTTCTGGCTCAGGGTATCTCACAAAGTTGAAACATACTATTCCCCAGTGTTATAGTCGCCTCATGATTTAATTGGTGCTCATTCATGTAGCTATTGGTAGGGCTTAGCCCTTCACTGGCTTTTGGCTTGTGGCTTCAGTTTCTCACCATGTGGGCATCTCCACAGAGCTATTCACAGCATGGAGTTTGCTTCCCCAGAACAACAGATCCAAGAAAAAGAAACAAGAGTGTTCCCAAAAAGGAAGTGCCAGTCTTTCATAAACTAATCTCAGAAGTGACATACCATCACTTCTGATGCCTGCTATCTGTCACACAGACGATCAACCCTGGTACAATGTAGGAGAGGACTACACAAGGGAATTAATACTAAGAGGCACAGGAATCCCCTGGTGGAAAGTGGTGAGGACTCTGCACTTCCATTGCAGAGGACCTGGGTTTGATTCCTGATTGGGTAACTAAAATCCTGCAAGTGGTACAGTGCAGCCAAGAAACAAAAACAAAAAGATACCAAGAGGCAAGGAATCACTGGAATCATCTTGGAGGCTGACTACTACAATGTATTAATAATTCTGTAATACCAGAAGGAGAAAAGAGGGAATGGGGCAGATGAAATATTAAATATTTAAAGAAATAACGGCTGAGAATTTTCCAAAACTAAAAAATGAACACCAAACCACAGATCCAAGAAGCTCAGAGAACATCAAGCAGGATAATTTCCTCTCCTCTACCACAAGCATACAGGTTTCCCAGGTGGCTCAGGTAAAGAATCTACCTGTCAATGCAGGAGACACAGGTTGAACACCTGGGTTGGGAAGATACCCTGGAGGAGGAAATGGCAACTCACTCCAGTATTCAGAGGAACCAGGCAGGCTACAATCCATGGTGTCACGAGGGGTTGGACATGTCTGAGCAACTAAGCATGCATGCTTGGATCACAAACATACACACAAACATGTGGTACATCTGCTGCTGCTGCTGCTGCTGCTGCTGCTAAGTGGCTTCAGTCGTGTCCAACTCTGTGCAACCCCATAGACAGCAGCCTACCAGGCTGCCCTGTCCCTGGGATTTTCCAGGCAAGAACACTGGAGTGGGTACATCTGCTAAAGACGGATAAAAACAAACTGCTAAAAAAAAAGACAAAGAAAAAATCTTGAAAGCAATGAGAGGGGAAAAAAAAAAGACCAAAAGAACATTACACACAGAGGAAGAAAATATTTATAGCAGACTTCTCATCAGAAATCAAACAAGTTAGAAGAAAATGCAGTGATACCTTTAAAATACTCAAAGAAAGAGAAAAAACAAATCAACCCAGAATTGCATATCCAGTAAAAATATACTTCAGAAATAAATGAGAAATAAACACACTATCAGACAAACAAAACCAGAAAATTCACTGCCAACATACTCACACATGTCAAAGCTGTTTAGGCAAAAGGAATATGACCAGAAATCTGGCACCAGACGGAAACTTGCATTCAAATAAAGAAATAAAGAATGCTAAAAATGGAATGCAAGATAAAAACATTCACTTTCTTATTTTTAATTCCTTTAAATGACAAATGAGTGAAGCAAAAACATTACAAACTACTGTGCTATTGTTTCTGTAAAAGTAAAATATGTAATAATGATAGCAAAATGGATGGGGGGAGAAATTCAAAGCATATTAAAATACTTATACTACACATGAAGCAACACAGTGTTATTTAAAGACAGACTTTGATCAAGTAAAGATGTATATTATAAACACTAAGGCAACCATTATAAAGTTTTTTTTCAAAAAGGTACAAAGTCAATAATGGAGATAAAACGCCATCACAGTTAATCCAAGAAGAAAACAAAAGGAAAAGGAAGAAAAGAATAGCTGAACAAATAAAAAATAATTAGCAAAATGGTAGATTCTGATCCAACCAATTAAATGTGAATAGTAGAAACTCATCAATTAGACAGAAATTGTCAAAATGGAAAAAAGAAAAGTATCACTTATATGCTACCTACAAAATACTTTAATATAAAGATATAGATAGGTTAAAAGTAAATGGATGAAAATATATATATTATAAATACAAAGCAAACAACACTGGAATATTAATATTAAACAAAGGAAACTTCAGAATCAGGAATATTATCAGGAACAAAGACAGCAATTAGGTAATGAGAAAAGTGTCAATTCTCCAAGAAAACTAAATGTGTATGCCTTTGACAACAGAGCTTCATAATTCATGAAGTAAAACAAACAGAATGGAAAGAAGCAAACCAATAAATTACAGTTTGGAAAGTCAAGACTCCTCTGTCAGTAATCATAAAATAAGTAGACAGATAATCATTAATATAAGGTTACAGAAGACCTAAACAACACTATCAACAAACTTGACCTATATGAAATTTATAGAATACGTGACCCACAAGAGCAGAATAAATTCTTCTTAAGAGCACATAAAACATTCACCGAGTTAAGATTTTATTCATGGGCATAAAACCAAGTTTAACAAATCTAAAGGAACAGAAATCATATAAATTATGTTCTCAAGTCATATAACAGAATTAAAGTATAATCAATAACAAGAAGATAACTGGAAAATTTGCAAATATTTGGAGTTAATTGCACCAAATATCTAAAAAACCTGTGGGTTAAAAGATAATCATGAGGGAAATTATAAAACATATTTTCTTTATTTTTTGGCTGCACCACGGCTTGCAGGATTAGCTCCCCTACCAGGGATCAAACCCCAGCCCCAACAGGGAAAGCACTGAGTCTTAACCACTAGACTGGACCACCAGGAATTCAAATTATAAAGCATATTAAATTGAATTTAAAAAATAGTGTATCAAAATTTGTGAAATGCAGCTAAGGCAGTGCTTAAAGGGAAATTTACAGAAGTCTCAAATAAATTATCTTAGCTTCCACCTCAAGAAAATAGAAAAAGGGCACAAAACAGGGATGAGCACATTTTCTGGGATAATGGAAGTGTTCTATGTATCAAGAGGGATGTGGGGCTACAACCAGGGTATCCACTGTCAAACTGTATAGTTAATATTTGGGCATTTTAACATTATACAGCTTCCCTCAATATAAAAAGAACTGTATAAAAATTATCATATCGTAGGACAGAGAGTTGGCACCCCACTCCAGTACTCTTGCCTGGAAAATCCCATGGGCAGAGGAGCCTGGTAGGCTGCAGTCCATGGGGTCGTGAAGAGTCGGACACAACTGAGCGACTTCACTTTCAATTTTCACTTTCCACTTTCATGCATTGGAGAAGGAAATGGCAACCCACTCCAGTGTTCTTGCCTGGAGAATCCCAGGGACGGGGGAGCCTGGTGGGCTGCCGTCTATGGGGCTGCACAGAGTCGGACACGACTGAAGCGACTTAGCAGCAGCAGCAGCAGGACAGGGAGTAGATGGAAATATAAGGTAATAGAAGTGTAGAAACTTGATAATTATTGTAGCTGGGTACTTAGGAGTTTATTAACTCTTCTTCACTTTGAACGTTGTTGAAATTCTTCATAACAAAACTTTTTAAAAGTTAAAAATACCATTAATATTTTTTTGAAAAATAAATGAAGGAGAATATGGAAGTAGAGAGCATAATGGATCTTAAAGAAGAAAAGGAAGAGGAAAAATAACATCACTTGACATAGGATGGTGGCAGAGTAGGTAAAGAAAAGAAGACCACACAAGACCTGCAATTAGCCTGACGAAAGATTATGAAGGAAAGGCAGAAATAAAAAATGTCTCCAAGGTTTCTGGCTTTAGCAAAATGGGTAGAAGATGGCCTTTTTTATTCAAATGGAGAACAGTTTAGAAGGAAAGATTAGGAGTTCATTTTTGGAAAGGGCAGGTTTCAGATGTCTATGAGACATCCAGACAGATATCAAATAAGTAGATGAATATATTAGTCTAGAGTTTAGAAGAGAGATGTGGACTGGAAATACTAACTGGAGGTTGCTGGCACATACTTAAGATTAAAAATGTGAGTAAAGCACTTAGAATGAGATATAGTACGTAGTATTTATAGACGGTTTCTCCTATCACTGTCATTATTAATATGAATGTTAATTATCATCTCATCATCCCTTAAAGTAGTAAAAATATCTCCTCACATTAAGTATGTCTGACTTACACAGTAAGTATGATTATCACACTTAACAGGGAAAAAACAAAAAAGGCTTGTCTGGAACATGACAATGCCAGAGGTAAAAGTAAAGTCTGACCACAAACTTTCATTTCATTGAAAACTGTTAGATCTGTTCATTCCAAAACAGTGACTGCAGAAATAATGGAGAATTGATTAAATCTCACCAATTTAATTTTCATTCTAAGTGGAACAAAAAAATAACAATTCTCTCTCAATTTTAGCTTATCTCAAATTCAAAATGATTAACATATTACTAAATCTATTTCAGCCTTCAACAAACTCCAGGATGATATATTATGTCCTACATTAATAAATAATTTGAAGGTAGAGATGGAAATCTGTTTCTTTTAAAATAAAAAAAAAATAACTTTATCTTTGAACACAGCTAAAATGGTAATTGGCAAGCCTCTTACAAGAAATATCTAAGAGCCAGTCATTTCCATAATCACTCCATTTCAGAGAATTTAGGCATGATCATGAAACTGTAAAAACCCCATTCTGAAGTGAATACAATTCAGACTAAAACTACAAACTAAAATTGCTCTTATCAGTTCCTATAGAGCCTTTTCTCATACATGATAAATACAATTTGGCAAATAAAATTTGCCACTTTTACCTTAGAACTAACTTATGAATATATTAGTTTGGAATGGAGGAATGGAACGGAACGAGGACAGGAGAAGGAGGAAAAACTCTTACTGAGATAATTTTATGTATAAGGCACTCTTCCAAGTCATATATGCATACTTTTTCTGATTAAATACTCACAATACCCTCATAAATGCAGGTATTATTATTCTCCCTATGCTTCACACATAAGGAAACACATAAAGAAACATTAAGCAGCTTTCCAAGGTCACAAAGCTGGTAAGTGGTAGACCCAGAATTTCAACTCTAACTCTGTTATAAGCACTCAGGATATAACTACAACATACATTAGCCTTTCCCAACAAATAAATTAATTAACCCTCCTGCCTCGTGACCAAAATGTAGATTTTCATTTCTAACTATTTTATTGGGATATTAAATTGACTCTCCCTTGCTTTTTCAAAAGTTTTCTGAATATCATATAACTTAAGTTGAAATGAAACTTCATGAGATTCAAATCTCATTCCTCTACAGTTTCTACATTATAAGAATGTGAGATATAACTGAATATATTTACTGGGAGATTTAGAATATTATATATGTTTTTGATCCTTGGTATGGTCATTACAGTATGATTTTTTAAAATTCTTTAATAGAAATTGCTATTTTTTAAAAAAAAGAGTAAAATGATTGTGAAACTCACGTGCACAAAATAACAAGAGAACAAGGGAATAGTTCTTGGTACTGAAGACAGCATTTTAATACACGATCATCATTGTTCTCATCACTCAATCCATCTGCGAATGCAGCAAAAGCAACAATCAATAAGCACACTCAAAATCTGGGAACTGTATAAACAATTTAGGCCATATTTACAAATTGAATCATCTGAAACAAAGAAAACTTTTTAAATAAGAGGAGGAAGATAAAACACAACAAAAACAATGACCTGAAAATTCTGGATCTACGATTCATATATTTATGGGTTTAATTAACCGATAGTTTATTAAATTGATAGTTTACTAAAACAGAAGAGAATATGCCTTAATAAACCCAAAGGAAAGAAACGTGATCAGTAGGTTAAAATACCATACTAGAAACCAAAAGCTATGAATTCTAGTCTCAGTTCAGTCACTTAAGAGACTATAAGCAAATTATATGATTATATTTTGTTTCATATTAACTTAAAAGAGGTCAGCAAAATAATGAGCAATGGTTCTACCAGCAACAGAACCACTTTCATGTGCCTGCTTTTTCTTAACCTCTGCTGCTGCTGCCGCTGCTAAGTCGCTTCAGTCGTGTCCGACACTGTGCGACCCCAGAGACGGCAGCCCACCAGGCTTCCCTGTCCCTGGGATTCTCCAGGCAAGAACACTGGAGTGGGTTGCCATTTCCTTCTCCAATGCATGAAACTGAAAAGTCAAAGTGAAATCACTCAGTCGTGTCTGACTCTTAGCGACCCCATGGACTGCAGCCTACCAGGCTCCTCCGTCCATGGGATTTTCTTCTAAGCAATAACATTTAGAGAGAGATGTACAGAAGAAGACAGCATGGGCACTAGGAAGAGAATACAAAAGGTAATTTCTAACAAATGTTAGTATGTAGCTGATATTCTCTAAGTCTTAAAGTATGTAATAAGTTGTATGTGTATATGAAAAGAATGTAACATGTAGAAAGAGGACCAAAGATATCATTTTTATAAGTCCTTACACTACCTGCCTCAAAATTCCCTGGGGTACTTATTAATAACATAGAAAGAAGCACTACACCCCAGACCCATTTATGGCTAAGAATCTTTGAAGCCTGGATCCAAAGACTGATTTAAGCCCTTGGCAAGTCTCTTACACACTAAAAGTCAAGATATGCTGGCCAGTGAGCCTTAACTTTTTTCCCAGATTATAACATTTTTCTCCCCTCAACTTTTAGCATATATCACCGAGTCCTCTAAACTTTCAAATTAGAAAACTCATTCATGCATGCAATAAACATTTTTCTAAGGTCTAAGCTGCACCAGGTCCCTATGCTTGTCAAAAGACAAGCTCTTTGGGGCCTCACGATCTCATGGCGAAGTCTAGACAAAACTCAACTGATCTCATAGCATGAACCTGAGAGACATATGACTCAGTTCTTTAATCAGACAACCAGTAAGCCAGACAGACATATGTTACAACAGCCAATTTTCCTACTTTTAGCTCACAAAGTAAATATCACAATAATGCAAAATGGGCAGCTCAAAATCAGTGGTTAACTTTAGCAACTCAATTTGACCAATCAAAGGAGGTTCAGAGCATACAGTAAGTACACTGCTCTAAAGGTATCAAAGTTCATGATTACTTGTTTTGTCACTTTTTTCTAGAATACACAGGCCCAGAAGGTACACCTAAAATTATAAGAATATTCATGAAATATTTTTACCAACAAATATTTTTGAGTACTTGCTCAGGAACTGATCAAAAATGAACAAAGACTCTAGAAACAGATGATGTGGGTTTGAATTCTTGCTTTCCCACTTACTGGACATGCAATAATGGGCAAAATGCTTAAGAAGGAAGACTAAATGAGAAAATTTATATAAAACACTTGGCCCAATATGTGGTGATACCAAGTACTTAAGTAATATGTTGATTCCTTAAGACTCAGCTTAATTGTATCTCAACAGCAATGACCTCTATTCACATCTGACATCAAAATAACTATTGTAAAAATTATAGTTAATATGATACTTAGCATATTAGTAGAATTAAAGCTTCTCAACAGCAGGCTTTGTATGTCTCATTCACTGCTGCAGCCTCAACAGTTAGAACAGTGTCTAATACAAATATCTTGCAAGTAAATGACTCAGCAAAAATGTAATAAAAGAAAATATAAAAATGATGAAACAAATGCCGGGGGTAGCAGGTATCAGATAACGTTATTTTTACCTAATTATAAAAATAAATAATATGGAAAATCTCAAAAATTCCAAAAATATAAAGAAAACTAAAATATCTCATAATTTCATCAGCTCAATACTTCCCTAAGTATATACACAGAATCTAAGGGACTTGGGATTGTAATCTATATTCTTTTAAATCCTATTTTTGTTTTTTGCAAGTTAAAATGAGTTCATTAGTGTCTGTGATCAATGCAAAGAAATAGAGGAAAATAAGAGAATGGGAAAGACTAGACATCTCTTCAAGAAAATTAGAGATACCAAGGGAACATTTCATGCAAAGATGGGCTCAATAAAGGACAAAATGGTATGGACCTAACAGAAGCTGAAGATATTAAGAAGAGGTGGCAAGAATACACAGAAGAACTGTACAAAAAAGATCTTCACGACCCAGATAATCACGATGGTGTGGTCACTCACCTAGACCCAGACATCCTGGAATGTGAAGTCAAGTGGGCCTTAGAAAGCATCACTATGAACAAAGCTAGTGAACAAAGCTAGTGGAGGTGATGGAATTCCAGTTGACCTATTTCAAATCCTAAAAGATGATACTGTGAAAGTGCTGCACTCAATATGCCAGCAGATTTGGAAAACTCAGCAGTGGCCACAGGACTGGAAAAGGTCAATTTTCATTCCAATCCCAAAGAAAGGCAATGCCAAAGAATGCTCAAACTACAACACAATTGCACTCATCTCACATGCTAGTAAAGTGATGCTCAAAATCCTCCAAGCCAAGCTTCAGGAAAACATGAACCATGAACTTCCAGATGTTCAAGCTGGTTTTAGAAAAGGCAGAGGAACCAGAGATCAAATTGACAACATCTGCTGGATCATTGAAAAAGCAAGAGTGTTCCAGAAAAACATCTATTTCTGCTTTCTTGACTATGCCAAAGCCTTTGACTATGTGGAGCACAATAAACTGGAAAATTCTGAAAGACATGGGAATACCAGACCACCTGACCTGCCTCTTGAGAAATTTGTATGCAGATCAGGAAGCAACAGTTAGAACTGGACATGGAACAACAGACTGGTTCCAAATAGGAAAAGGAGTACGTCAAGGCTGTATATTGTCACCCTGCTTATTTAACTTATATATGCAGAGTAGGGATTGGGGGCAGGAGGAGAAAGGGACGATAGGGGATGAGATGGCTGGATGGCAACACCAACTCAATGGACATGAGTTCGAGTGAACTCCAGGAGTTGGTGATGGATGGGGAAGCCTGGCGTGCTGCGATTCATGTGGTCGCAAAAAGTCGGACACGACTGAGCAACTGAACTGATGCAGAGTACATCATGATAAATGCTGGGCTGGAGGAAGCACAAGCTGGAATCAAGACTGCCAGGAGAAATATCAATAACCTCAGATATGCAGATGATACCACCCTTATGGCAGAAAGTGAAGAAGAACTAAAGAGCCTCTTGATGAAAGTGAAAGAGGAGAGTGAAAACAGCTTAAAGCTCAACATTCAGAAAGCTAATATCATGGCATCCGCCCCATCACTTCATGGGAAATAGATGGGGAAATAGCAGAAACAGTGACTGACTTTATTTTTCTGGGCTCCAAAATCACCACAGATGGTGACTGTAGCCATGAAATTAAAAGATGCTTACTCCTTGGAAGAAAAGTTATGACCAACCTAGACAGCATATTAAAAAGCAGAGACATTACTTTGCCAACAAAGGTCCGTCTAGTCAAGGCTATGTTTTTTCCAGTGGTCATGTATGGATGTGAGAGTTGGACTATAAAGAAAGCTGAGTGTCGAAGAATTGATGCTTTTGAACTGTGGTGTTGGAGAAGACTCTTGAGAGCCCCTTGGACTGCAAGGAGATCCAACCAGTCCATCCTAAAGGAGATCGGTCCTGGGTGTTCATTGGAAGGACTGCTGTTGAACCTGAAACTCCAATACTTTGGCCACCGGAGGCGAAGAGCTGACTCAATGGAAAAGACCCTGATGCTGGGAATGATTGAGGGCAAGAGGAGAAGGGGACGACAGAGGATGAGATGGTTGATGGCATCACCAACTCAATGAACATGGGTTTGGGTGCTACCTGGGAGTTGATGATGGACAGGGAGGTCTGGCGTGCTGCGGTTCATGGGGTCGCAAAGAGTTGGACACGACTGAGTGACTGAACTGAACTAACCCAATAGGACTGATATTCTAACTAAAAAGGGGAAATTTGGAACCAGACATGGGGAGAGAAGAGGATATAGAGAGACATAAGGAGAAAATAGCCATTTACAAGCCAAGAAGGCAGTCTGGAACAGATGTTTCTCTGATAGATGTCAGAAGGAAATAATCCTGCTAACACCCTGATTCTAGACTTCAGTCTTCAGAATTGTGAGACAGATTTCTGGATGATTTTTGGCATTACTTTTTAGCTTGCATATATAAGTGACACATGATACTTGTCTTTCTTTGCCTGAATTAATCTAAGAAATTTAGGATTGTAGTTTATATTCTTTTAAATATTATTGTTTAATATCACATCATTAACATTTTTCAAAATTAGTATTCTCTCATTTGGCTACAGCATTATATGTAACATCTCCAACTGTCAGACTGTTTCCAATTTCTTCCTGTATAAATCATGCTGTGAGGAACATTAAATATATCAATCACTGAGTCTCTGATTATTTCTTTAGGGTAATTGCAAGAAAGATAAATCATCTCTTTAGGCTTTGTAATAAACACTGTTAAATTGCTCTCCTGAAAAGTTACTAATTCATATTGCCTATGTACTGAGTACTGTGTTCCTATCAAGTGCTAGGAAGAAGTATCATTCTATGTCTGCGATCCAAAAATCTGCAAGCAATAAATGCTGGAGAGGATGTGGAGAGAAGGGAACCCTCCTACACTGTTGGTGGGAATGCAAACTAGTACAGCCACTATGGAGAACAGTGTGGAGATTCCTTAAAAAATTGCAAATAGAAATGCCTTATGACCCAGCAATCCCACTGCTGGGCATACACACAGAGGAAACCAGAATTGAAAGAAACACATGTACCCCAATGTTCATCGCAGCACTGTTTATAATAGCCAGGACATGGAAACAACCTAGATGTCCATCAGTAGATGAATGGATAAGAAAGCTGTGGTACATATGCACAATGGAGTATTACTCAGCCATTAAAAAGAATACATTTGAATCAGTTCTGATGAGATGGATGAAACTGGAGCCGATTATACAGAGTGAAGTGAGCCAGAAAGAAAAACACCAATACAGTATACTAACACATATATATGGAATTTAGGAAGATGGCAATGATGACCCTGTATGCAGGACAGCAAAAAAGACACAGATGTGTATAGCGGACTTTTGGACTCAGAGGGAGAGGGAGAGGGTGTGATGATTTGGGAGAATGGCATTGAAACATGTATAATATCATGTAAGAATCGAAATGCCAGTCTATGTCTGATGCAGGATATGACACGCTTGGGGCTGACG